>NC_051040.1:300000-470000 GCF_904848185.1 Acanthopagrus latus | reverse complement strand
CAGTGCAGCAGCAGCTTTGGACCTGATCAGTTTATTGTTTCTGTACAAACAAGAACATGAGACGCTGCAGATGTTTCCTCTTCACACTCGAGAGGGATACAGCATCTGGAAGGGAGACAGAGGACACATGAGGACATGAAGACAAAGAATCTTGGGATACGTGAGGTGAAGGACAGCAGTGGTGCATCCTCCAAAAAGTGGTAAAGAAGGAGCATTTAGACGAGCCTTCGTGCGGTGTTACTGGCCGTTAAATGCTCCTTCGAAGGATGCAGCCCAGAACTGGGACACAGACAAAGCATCATCTGCGTTAAGTGACACCTGACCAATCAGCTCATCATGTCATGTCCCCGCCCCTTTCTCACTTTTATTCAAACACATTTCGACCTTTTTCATTCACAATCCAAACATCCACCCAGTGATACAATATAAACAGCACTGAACACCTGTCCTCTTCCATATACCTGCCACACATCTTTGTAATTTATACTTTATGTTTGAGCTTCTGTTTGTTCTAAAGCTGCTCGTCAACTCGACACTAAATACAGAATTCACTAAACGCACGTTTTCTCCTCTGACAGTTAAAGACAATCCGCCACATGATGTTTTTAAAGCAGGAGACAAACTGTTTAAACACCAGAGATCATCTTATACAAATACAATGATACATGGGGTCCTTGAACGCACCACCCCTCAGATGTCCCGGGGCTCCTTAACTCACCACTCTGACTCTGTGTCCGATGGCTTTAGCCGGCAGGTTGCTGCTGAACTTGGCTCGGACCATCCCGCTGCTGCCGTGCGCTCTGGTCACCTTTCCCCAGATCACTCGGGTCTTGTTGGGTTTACCGCCCGGCGTCACTGTGTTCCTGCACACGAGTGGAAACATGCATTCATACTACAGGACAGCCCAGATGGGTGGAGTCATACCGCTCAATGATGGAGTATTATACATTACTTACATAGAACAGACTGTATGATCGATATGAAGTGCAGTCTGACTCAAACTAGAATTCCTTCATGATTTTAACATGTTAACTTGCTCAGTATTTTAATGTCCAACAACTTAGCTGAGTTGTTCTCTGTAGAACTGATGGAACTACAGCTGCAGCCGTCAAGCATCTCTGACCAACGTGTCACTGTGTTCAAACAAGCGTGACGTCATAAAGTCCCTCTCTGATCAGAAACACTGACCAGGTGTCACACATCCACCTCTGACCCCTGCTGGTTCTTACTTCTTGGCCTTGTAGACGTAGGCGCAGCGTTTGCCCAGGTAGAAGTCCACCTCGTCTCTGGTGTAACATCCCTCCAGCTTCAGCAGAGCCGTGTGTTCACGCTGGTTCCTCAGACCGCGCTTATAGCCGGTGAAGATGGCCTTACTCCACAGTCTGCACACACACACACACACACACACAGTTAATATATTCAATTTAGACAGACAGCACCTCTCTGCTTCCTGCAGCTCAGAGCAGAAACATGGTCCACACAAGTCTCAGTCCACCTGGTCTAGCTACCTGTGTGAACATGCACCTGTATGTAAGAGTGCACTGAGTAACACACGTCAGTCCTCCTTTGGCTGAAACAGAGCTGAAGTGTTTCCATGACAGCTGAAGGCTTTGAACTGCATCCTGCCACACAGCAGAGGTGATGAGGTGTCAGATGCTGCTCATGGACTCTGAGCTGTAATCTACAGGTGACGCCGCGGAACGTAATGACACCTGAAGTCGAGCTGGTGCAGGCTGGAGCTTCTGTTCTGACATTTGTGGACCACATTTCTGCTCTGAGAGAAGGAGAGTCTGACCTGAGTCAGCACTACTGTGTTCAAGCATGATTTTACCTTCCAGGCATCGTCAGTCTTCTCCAGGTGAGTCCACCTGCACAGACAGAAACACATTAACGCTACAGATCATTGTCTTCTGAAAGTTTGAGACACCAAACCGATCATGATGAGCTGTTTTCAGTCCTGCTCTGTCAGATTCATGCTCCGTCACATGTTTACCTGGTTTAGCCTGAAGAAGCCCTGAGGTGAGGCTCACACACAACGACAGTGTGTCTGCAGCAGGACTAATTATACAGCTTGTACTCTAACAACTCAACATGAAAGTAGAACTCAGTTATCCAGTCTGCCAGGAGCCGTCAGGTCCAACAGTCCTGTAGTAAACCCTGCAGGCTGCTCAGTGACTTAGCTTCAGCTAGCTTTACGTCTTACGTTGCATTTTAGCCCAATACAAACAGCAAGGGAGCTAACATCTTACACTAACGAGCCAATCCAGACACTTAATTCACAGGTCACATTTTCATCTGTAACACATTCTAGTTCAAACGACCGTAAACAAACACTTCACCCAGGAGACTGTCTGATGCTAACATGCTAGCGCTAGCTGTGTGCGCTGCTACCGGCACACACTCACCGGTGAACCCGGGAAAATATCACCACGAGCAGACCGGACTGTAAGACCGCCATGTTGTCCCAGCTCAGCTGCGACACACAGCGGGACATCAGACTCAATCTACACCAGGACTCAGCTCTGCAGCTCGGACTATCTCCGCTCCGTTAGCCGCTGTTAGCCTCATCCAAACTCAATCTCGGCCATCATAGACTCCATCACCGACACAAACACACCGGCGGACAGAAAACACTCTGGCCGTAAAGTGACGGTGATTATCAGGCAGAAATAACGCGGATTGACGCCGATATTTCTACATTTAGTCGGACATGTTGGTTCTCTTACCTTCACTGTGAGGAGAAAAATGGAGGAAAAGGAAGTGAGAAAGGCATGCTGGGAAATTATCGTAAACTGAGGCGACCGCGGACCCGCCTGAACGAAATGGACCCGCTCAGTTATTATGAGCTCCATTATATTTAATGTTTAACTTCGACAGAATGTTTTATGAAGAGAAACACACAATAATAACTTTGTTACACGCAGTTTTATTTATTTCAAATAAAATCATTTCTATGTTAATTTTCTCTATTTTGCTTTACGCGTTTTATCGTAAAGAACGTTAAACTATTTTTTTTTTCATTTCTAGGATATAAAAGAAACTTCTTACCATTCAAAGACGTTTAATGTTTATTTAAAGAACGCGTGTTAAAACATTTCTAACTAGTTTGAAATCAAACAACTGACAAACTGACGTATGTTTGTTTTGATTACCTGCAACTAATGATTCAGAACATGTTTAAGGACTTTTAGTTAAATAGTTTAAATGTCGTGTTTGTGAGTTTTGAGTCTCGTCACTTTTCAACAGGTTTTATTTTTGTTGGTTTAGTTGTGTGTGTTTGTTCTGTAACTTAATTTGATCTTTAGGTGATTTAAATAAATGAACTTGAAGTTTTAACAGTGACAGTGTTCATGCTGCAGAATCAGAATCATTCGTGATGGTTTTATAATTGTTCATCACTTTATTGTTGCAGCTGGTAAATATAGATTATGGATCATTGTAATGTTTTTATATTGTGAGGCTTTAAAGCTGTAATGAGTGTGTGAGCCGCTGACTGCTGCTCGCTACACTCTCACTGAGATGTGCAGCTGTGAAGCTTCTTGTCTGTTGAGATGAGAAGCTTCAACAAAATTAAATTCTCTTGTACGTTTGTATCATCTCACTTCTGTCACAGCGCTGATGCACTTAAAGAATCTTTGACAAACAGCAGTTACGGTCCTCAGATTGTTTCTATATTTCTTTTGCTCCATCGACGGTCATGTTGTGGTTCCTCTCTTGTGACAAATGTGCTTATTGTTAAGTCACTTTAGACAAAAGCGTCTGCTAAATGTAAATGTTTATGAGACAACAGAAACATTAATATCAGTGAAGAGTCAAATTAAAATATTTATTTAATGCACTTAAACTTAACTCAACTTTTCTTACAGCTGTCTTCAAATCTTTTATACAGTTTTCAGCAAAAACAATAAAACAAAGTGAAAAAATGTAAAACTTAAAAATTGTGAGAGTCTGTTCGTCCTCCATGAAGAAACGGTGGAATGTCCTTTAAAACCATGTGACACACGCACATGGAACCTTCACATGACCTGGCACGTCACATGACCCGTCACCGCAGCAGGAGAAACACATGAAGAAGAAAAACAAACATCTGTACAAACATGAAACCAGCTGTGCAACACCTGCAGAGCGCCTGTCCACTCATGGCACACGATTGGACAGCACTACTGTCCATCATTGCACCTGTGAGGACCTCACAAGATCTGAACCCACTGATGATCTGATACACCTGCAGAGGGCGGGGCCATTGTTCAGGCTCTGATTGGTGGAGCTCGTCAGCCTGGGAGTCAAATTTCGAGGAAGAATTTTTTAAATACTGGAGTTGTGATGCTGCGTTCAGGTGAAACAGGAACGAACTGAAGGTTTGAAGCTTCCTCATGTCCCACAGCACCTGAATGCAACACAAGCACTCATTAAAACATGTTGTTGTTAAATTTAAGTTACAATTCTCTCCTGTCAGTGGAGTTCAGTTGCAGCTCAGCGTTAACCTCCACACAACAGGATATTATGGGCTGCATTGTGCCGGCTCACTGTAACTGATCAGATTACTGACCTCAGAACAAAGAAAATGTTTGTCGGCAGAAATCGTCTCCCAACAACCTGATGTGGGGACAGAACGTAGAGGAACATGATTGTGTTTCTTAAACCAGCATTCAGAGATTTGTGAGCATGAGAACCATCGCTGAACGCAACATGTGTTCAGTGAACGCAACATGTGTTCAGTGAACGCAACATGTGATGGAGGGAGCTGTCAGTCAAACCGCGCTGCACTTACATGAGCAATGATGCGTTTTATGTTTTGGGTGAACTGTTCCTTTAAACACACTGACTTGGAGCTCCGCCCACTGCAATGTGTATTTTTACATTCTCAAACTAGAAACTCATCCTTTAACCTCAGATTATGGATTGCGTCTATCTGAGTGTCGTCATGGCAACACACGTTTCAGCCTCATATATATTTATATGTATATATTTACAGAATATATTTGTACACATACATTTGATAAAGATAAAAACTGAAAGTGTGACAGCACAACAGCTCACACAGTGTTTTAGTGTCAGATCAGGATTTGTGTCATCATCAAAATGTCCCAGAATGCAACAGAAAACCGAGGAGGAGACCTGATTGTCCTCCAATCACATCAGGAGACAGCTCAGACTGTCAGGAAGAATAAAAACACCAGAATAATATTAATTTAACAACAGGGTGCAAATAAAAACTAAACAGAAGAGATGACGTCCGTCTGTTGGCTGTGAGACTGAAGACCATAAACATCCTCCGAGTCAGAGTTCAGGGTTCAGCAGACCTTTGTCTTCACCAGGTGACGTCCATCGGTGACACTCAGACTGACGTCCAATCAGACAACAGAAAGGATAAAAAAGATGCAAATTTAAATTAACTGTCAGTTTTGATGTCTGGATCTGATGGAGACACGAAGACCTGAAGAATCACATGATAACAGCTACATGCTGTTACCCTTGTCAGCTTCAACTCAAAACATATTAATGTAGTGTTAGCTAATGTTTATCATCATAGTTAGCTACATTAGCCTACTCCCCAAACTTATTGGGTTCATAAGGTTGGCTAAAATCAGCATTATCGATAGCAACTTGCAGCGGAATTTCAGAACCAAATGGCATTACATTAGCTAGATCTACATTAGTAGATTAATGTTAGCATGCGTAACATTACAGCTACCTGTCATTAAATCTCTAAATCGCCAGATATTTTAGCTAATTATTAAGCAACTAGACATGAGATTTAAGTTTTACTGTAAAACCAATTTAGTTCATAATGTTTGCTAATATTAGCCGTGAGTGATTTCATATCTATAAACATTCAATATCCTTTTGTATTGTTGGTGTAATCTTATCTTTTTTTTATATTGGCTTTAAGGCCACAGTAGCCTTTAATAATGTGTGAAACTATCCGAGTTGGTTTAATCTACATACAAACTAGCATCATAATGTTTGCCAATAATAGCAGTAGGTTGCATTAATCTACCTCAAAACAACTATATAAGTGTTGGCTAAAATAGCACTAAGCTACATTAGCTTCAGCTCCAACTGGAATTATGTGAACTCTTGCTTACAGCTAGCTACCTTAGCTTAGCCTGTGCACCAATCTAGACTCATGCTAATATCAGCAGTTAATTAAATTAACTTAAATAAAATGCTATAAATGCTAGCTAATCTTAGCATCAACTTTTATCTGCTTCAGCCCCAAACCAAGTGCGTATTACTAGTTAATGGTTACAACTAGCAGAGTTAGCTTTATCTACTGGCTAGTCATTATATTAGCTGAAAGCTATGCTTACATCATCTCCATGGCAACTACCCGGGTAAACAGCCAATGTTAGCAGCATGCTACATTAGTGTCATTTTAAAAAAGCCTGTGCATTTATGTTAGCAGTAAGCAGCGTGATGTTTAAAACCAACTTTATCAATTGAATAAAAAATAAATCAACAATGTAGTTATATTAGCATGTTGCTACATTAGCTTCATTTTCAAACCAACTGCATCAGGTCTTCACTCATTTTCTAATTTTCATGCTTTACATCTAAAAATGTCAGGACCTTGTGTTTGGTGGATCTATAAATAAATTAAAGGTTGATAACGTCAGTGTTAAAACTGACAGGTCAGCCAATCAGAGTCAGAACAAAACAAGAAAAGTAGGTAAAAATCAGTTCCAACATCCCCAGAGAGTCAGAGATTAGTTTACAAACCAACTGGAGCCATAAAATCGGAGTCAGACCAAACTATGAGATCTATGATGGTCCTGAGTCAGTGGACTCATCCTGAACTCAAGAGGCCTTCGGTTAACTGTTGCTTTAGTTTGTTGTGAGTTTGAGCTGAAACCTGCTGAAACCGTTTCATCCTCAGACTTCGTCTCCTTCAGATCCAAACTGTTTCAGGTTTTGTCTACAGGTCGTCTGTCAGACTGACGCAGGAGGCAGACTGAGCGCGTGCGGCGTGGTCGTGTTGACTAGATGTTGACGGAGGGTCCAGGGGTGGTTGTCGTTGTGGTGATGGGGTGTCTGGGCGGGGCCAGGTCAAGCAGGGCGCCGACGGTCCCGGCCACCTGGGGGAGCCCTCGCTCCTCCAGGATGTGCAGAGGAAGACACAATTGACTCTACAGAGACAAACACCACAGAGGAAAAACACAGCAGGACAAAAGAAAACAACAGAAATGCGGGTCAACGGATGGAAAATCAAACCAACGGAGAAAATAAGAGTAACCATGGTAACACAGGAGAAATGAGGAGACATCAACTGAAAAGAGAAACGTGAAGCGATGGAGGAGAAGAACAGGTGAGACACCCACAGAATCACTGAGCGAGGTTCTGACAGACACACAGAGTCCAGCTGCTTCACTTTGTTTATTCATGTTGAGGCACCACACACTCGTCTTCACCTTCATCATCCTCACTCTTCTTCTCTATAAAAAACATGTGCCAACACAGCTGGAGGGTTCTACTGCAGAACCTTCAACAGGTTCTCCTCATGTTTCCACTGCACTTTACAAACTGGGTCGAGTCCAACAGATGTCCTTCATGTTGTGTTCTCGCTCACTCACTCGCATCACTGTCAGCGTCACACAGCACCACCATGGTCTGGACCACCTGACACACAGTACAAACAGTAAAAAACACACGCGGACAGCCAGCCAATCATAAGGCACAGGGGGCGGGGCTTCAACCAATAGGAAACAAGCTTCAGGGTAAACATCCAGTGAGATTGTCAAGTTTTAACTTCACCTGAAGAAACACATGATCATATGATCACATGATCCTCCATGGCTTCAAAGAATCTGTGACCCTCAGGAGATGCCGTACAGCAGAGGTGGACAGTCAACCAGTCAGAACCAACAAGTCAAGTCCAACAAGTCTCAAAGTCAGGACCAACAAGTCCAAAAGTCAGGACCGTCCACATGATCTGTCTGCTGGTCTTGACTAACGAACACACCATTATGTCCTAATCTGGAACCTGTTAGGCTGCTGTTGGATTGATTGATTCAAATAGTTCCTGTTGTCAAATTGAAGAAGGTTAGGGGATGACATCATCATCACATTTAACGTCATCAGCATCGGTCCGAGTCCAAACCTCTGCAGTCCAGAAGGCTCGAGTGATTTCCTTTTAAATGATCATCATCAGTGCAAAACAGTCGCCAACACTGATACAGAACATTTTTACTCCAAAAGAAAACAGATCATGATTCATTAAGAGCAAAAACTATTCTGATCTGGTAAAATTCTACTGAACTGGTCCAGATCCCTCTTGGTCTCAGAGTCACAGACCTCTGGTTCGACTGATGGGGGGTTGATGCTCAGACATCAGGAGGGTCTCTGAAAACAACAGCTACAGTTCAGGTGGTTCAGAAATCTGATCAGCGCAGACCCAGGATTACAAGTCCCATCCGGTCTATGAATGCCTCTGGATCCCCCACCAGGGTCTGAAAAGTGCTTTGTTATCTCAGTATTCAAACTCTTATCACGTCTCTCTGCTCTCTAACGTCTGACTCCTCCACTGGTCTGGTGATGTTCACTTCAGAGGACGTCTGTGCCACGACATGGACTCAGGCAAGAAGCAGGAAGTATACGGATGACTCACAGAGCAAAGCGAACTTTGTGCTAAACAAGTCCAAACACAAAATACTGAGTTATTACTTTAAAATGTTGTGCTGTGAATTGTACTTTTATCACTGACTTATTCTGCTGCACTGAGCAGTTTCTGTAGAGGATATTTAAATAAATTATCAGATGTCTGTTGACACGTTTGTCTCATCCTTGTATGTGCCGTGTCGGAAATTTTGTGCTCAGGTGGGGCTCAGACACGCGGGGCCAGGTGTATGTAGATGGCACACAGCACCGACATGACGGACAGATAGAAGAGGGCGAAGCCTGCGAGCTGGACCCGACGGGAGGGGCTGATAATCGGAGGCGGAGCCATGGAGAGCAACGTGCCCACCATGCCATAAACCCCACCTCTGCCCCCCTCCAGGACCTCCCCCACCGAGCAGAGACGGTCCTGAGTGTTGGAGTCGGGTGGGATGGAGGTGACGAGGGATAAAAGTCAGAAGACAACAGAGTGACAGAGGAGGATTAATGAACGGAGAGATGATGAAAGAGAAGAAAGAAAAGCTGTTAGTGGTTCAGACACATTCCCACGACACAGATCTCAGGTCAGTGACTGAACGTCAGATCTCAGGTCAGTGACTGAATGTCAGATCTCAGGTCAGTGACTGAATGTCAGATCTCAGGTCAGTGACTGAATGTCAGATCTCAGGTCAGTGACTGAATGTCAGATCTCAGGTCAGTGACTGAACGTCAGATCTCAGGTCAGTGACTGAATGTCAGATCTCAGGTCAGTGACTGAATGTCAGATCTCAGGTCAGTGACTGAGATCAGCCTGATATCAAATATCTGCTCACATTCAGAAGCACATAGATCTGATTTGAATATCAGTTATCACAGGTGAGGTATCACCTTTAATCAGTCCTGGGGTGTGTGTGTGTGTGTGTGTGTGTGTGTTACCTGTGGGACTCCGATCCTGCGACACGCCTCCAGGAAGTTCTCAACGTTCCGTCGACATTTGGCCATGGTGAGTTTAGGCTGCAGGACACAGAGCAGCAGAGTTAAAATGGCGATGGCGATGACGATGACAACGATGACGATGATATGTACTCACCACAGCAGGGGAGGGGACGTGGATGCTGGGGACGGATCGTGGTCTCACGTGATTTGCGAGGTGACAGAGCACCACCCCGTCTGTCAGGGCGGCTCCCAGGTCACTGGGCAGAGACACCTTCAGACGAGCCTCAATGTTCTGGACAGACCGACAGATGTGGAGAGACAAACAGGTTAACAGCTGTTGTGGATGTTGGGGTGCATGCTCATGCTAGAAGATTTCAGCTTGATAAAGGTTGTAAATAACTGTAAACCTGTAAAGACCCAGGTGTTAACGGGTGTGACAGCACGTGGAAATACAAACCTTTCGGAGCTGCTCCACCAGCTCAGCATCTTCTCCAACCAGAGGAGGAGCAGCAGGAGCCTCATCCTGGCTCTGAGGAGCAGCAGCATCACCTGGAGGACACAGAGGACATTCTGTTGGTCAGAGAGCTTACAGGTGAGATGATGATCTCATCCCGATGTCACAGGTAGGCAAGAGAGAAAAATGATCTCTCCAGTCTCACCTTTCCTCTTCTCTTCCTTCTGACCGAGACGAAAGAGAAAGCTCTCTGGTCTCAGGCTGGCTGTCCGACAGGAGGCCACGCCCCCTGAGCTGGGGTAGGAAGGCGTCTGATTGGCTGGAAGGAAAAACAGAATCAGTCAAAGTCAGTCAGGAAATAAGTAAGTGAACGTGAAGGCAGAGTCCAATCTGTGATGACTTACCTGTAGGAGACAGAGCAGCTCTGTCCTCCCCCTGCAGAGAGACACAAGACAGTTACACACCTGAACAAACACACCTGGACACACACACCTCAACACACCACACGTTCCTCAGCTTCCACAGGTTTTATTCACACTGATGCTTCATATTTGATCCTGAAGATTAAACTCTGATAGACAGACAGACAGACAGACAGGCAGACAGGCGGCAGCATGCAGGTTGCAGTACCTGCAGCAGACAGGAGATGGAGCTGTCAGAAGCGAGAGAGCGACAGCCGTCTACAGACACCCCAGTCACAGACTGACAGACAAGAAGAACAGAAAACAGTAGAAAAGGTGCAGAAATAAAAGATGAAGGTTGAAGAAGTTATAAAACACAAAGTGAACTATGAGAGAGGAAGGTCATTCAGATGTGAAGGTCACTGTTGTCTGCAGACATCTGTGAGTTTAGCTGATCCAGAGTCTGCTGAAGTTGAAAGATTGTGACAGACTGACGGATGATTGGATCAATGACCCGTTTCCGTCCTAACAGTATCAGAACCTACTCTGTCAGCTGCCATTGTTACTTTGAAAATCAGGGATGCAGCAATTCAATCAGATCAGAGATCAGTCATGATGTCACTGATCCACATTAAACACATCCAGATCCATTGTCTGACCTCACGTTAACTGATCTCAGGTCAGTACTCAGCGTTATGAGACAACAATGATGATCTTCATCTGATCCTGAATCAGAAGAGTCCGGTGAGTCACCTGTCTGTGAGAACCAGGACGTCTCTTTATAGTGTTTGTGTCAAAGTCTGTCTCAAAGACCAGCACAGCACACTGAGACACAGACAGGTGAGACAGGTGAGACAGGTGAGAGAGAGAGACAGAGAGAGAGACAGACAGAGAGAGAGTGACAGAGACACACAGAGAGAGAGACAGAGAGAGAGAGAGAGAGAGAGAGACAGAGAGAGAGACAGAGAGAGAGAGAGAGAGAGAGAGAGAGACAGAGAGAGAGAGAGAGACAGAGACAGAGACAGAGAGAGAGAGACAGAGAGAGAGAGAGACAGAGAGAGAGAGAGACAGAGAGAGAGAGAGAGACAGAGAGACAGAGAGAGAGAGAGAGAGAGAGAGAGACAGAGAGAGAGAGAGAGAGACAGAGAGAGACAGAGAGACAGAGAGAGAGAGAGAGACAGAGAGACAGAGAGAGAGACAGAGAGAGAGAGAGAGAGAGAGAGAGAGACAGAGAGAGACAGAGAGACAGAGAGACAGAGAGAGACAGAGACAGAGAGAGAGAGAGAGAGAGAGAGAGACAGAGAGAGAGAGAGACAGAGAGAGAGAGACAGAGAGAGAGAGAGAGAGAGAGAGCGGTGGATTGAGGCAACAAAGGAAGAAAAACTGAAGAGAAGGTGAAAAAAGCAAATGTAAAAACAAAAACATAAAGATAATAATAAAAGTAAAGTGAAAAAGAAGAATTGACAGACGAACAGAAGAAACAGAAGAAGAGTTAATGCAGAAAGCAGAATCCGTTGTTATCTTCATCCTGAACTGAAGTCACACTGTTAAAATATTAGAAACACCTTCATGTGACATCAACAACTGCAGACAGACAGACAGACTCTGGTCTTGAGACTGTACAAGGGAATAATGAAAATGAAGAGTTACTCTCACTCAGCAGCCGCCTGATGTTTCACAATATCTGAAATCCAACTGGATTAACGTGAGCCACTGAAGACACACTGATCTGGAAACCAGTCAGACCAGTAAAACCAGCACAACAGACATGATATTTAACAGAACCAACAGTTGGAGTGTGAGGGAGGGAGGGAGAGGTGATGGTGACAGGGAGATGATGGACAGGTGCGTTCATGCTGTTCAGGTGCAGTCAGTCGCCGTGTTTACAGAAAACGTCGAGACAATTTGTTTCAAACTTTTGAAAGCTTGCAAAAAAAATGAAACATAATAAAGTCAATGCGGTGAGTTTCCTGTGTTTTGTACTTGGCTACAAAATTTCGTCAGAGGATGATGCAGTGTAAGCTGCGTGGCTACGTGACGCGTGGCTACGTGACGCGTGGCTACGTGACATGTGGGATGGCAGTAAACGGAGGCTCAAGCTGAACAAACCAGGAGACAAAATCAGAATCAGAATACTTTATTAATCCCTGGGGGGAAATTGTTTTAAAATGGAGGGAGGTCTTCAGGAATTACTTTCAACAGGGCAAGTTGTTTGTCAAGTTGCAAATTGTTCTTGCATGTCAGCTAGCATCATGTTGCACTGATGACGATGCAGACAGGAAACAACTGACCTGTCATGTGAGCTGAAGGTTTGCTATGTCAGAGTTTATTCAGCAAATCTGATTTAATCAAACATTTTCAACATTAACTCTGATTCACAAAAGAAAAACACACCTCAAGCGAGCAAACAAACTTTGTTGAGATGTTTTTTTTCCAAATGTAGCGGTTTCATGACATTTCTAATGCTTCAAGGAAACAGGACACGTGTGTGTCAGAGATGTCTGTAGGTTAGATTATAGAGATTATATACTGATCAATCAGATTACTGTAACATCACCACAGATGAAGCAGTTTGTTTCACTGTGACCTCTGATTGAGAATGCTCATGTGATTTAATACGTCATACAGTTGTGACATAAATTATCATGGAACCAGCAATTTTCCTCTAGAAACTAAAACCAACCATGAGCATCAATAATCTATCACAGTGATTATTCAGAACAACACGTCACAACATCAGGTCAAACAAGAAAACCTCAGAGTCAAACAGCATCATGTTTAAGAGAGCGATGTTTAAGAGCTGAGACTATAATTCAACAGGCTTTTATTGTGAAACAGCCACAGGAAGTGCAGTGTTCTTATCTTCTTCTGTGGTGATAACACATGAACCTGAGTCAGGTGGTTTTGGTTCAATAAAGACTTTTTTTTAAGTCCAGTTCAGTTAGTAGATTTTGGGGGGCGTGGCCAAACTCTTACCATAAAGAGGGCGGAGTCATCAGTGTGGGTGGAGCGTCTGGAGGGGTAGACGTTCTGAACACACACACCAGACAGAGACACACACATTAACAAAGACACACGAGGTTAGGTGAACAGGTGTGGCAGTGGAGGGGTGTGGCCTGCATGATGAAGGGGCGGGGCTACATACAAACTGAAACTAACTGAAACTGATGTTTTTATAAATCAGACAGTTTCTACACGTACAGCTAAAATGATGAGTGCATTAATTAAATATTTTTAAACTATTAACTATTAATCATTTATCAGTTTGAGTCAAAGTTCTCTGATGTCAGCATGTTAAAAAGAATGCTTTGTGTTTCTGTCCTCCGTGACAGTGAACTGAAAACCTTTCCGATGAAACACTGATCGACACTTTTATCACCCTTTTATCACATTATAGAGACAAAACTACTAATCAGTAATGGCGGCTGTAGCTCAGTAGGTAGAGTGTGTCATCTAGTAATCTAGAAGGTCGCTGGTTTGAATCCTGGCTTGCCCTGGCTGCATGTCAAAGCGTCACAAACTGCTCCTGATGCATGGCAGCCATCACCGTCAGTGTGTGAATGAATTACTGCAAGTCGCTTTGGACAAAAGCGTCTGATAAATGCCTTAAATGTAGATGTAGTCAATCAATCAGTCAAGGAAATAACAGATCAATCAACAATGAAAATAATCATAAGATTTTTTTTTTTTTTATCCAGGGCTTTTGATACATGGAACCACTGATCCTGGAACCAGGTTTAGTGAAGACAGAGTGACAGAACAACATGTAAACAGACAGGATGATGATGAAGCGGTTGGAACAGGAAGTGATCAGATCCAATTCTAGCTGCTGATTGGATGGCGTTTGTTGTACCGTGAGTGTGTAGATGATGGTGGTGAACCTGTATGGTGTGTGGGAGTCTCACCTCACTGTCTGGACTGGACTTTGTTGGACTCTGAGCTGCTTTATGCTGAAAAACACAACAGAGTGACTGTATGAACATTCAGGAGACATTAAAGTTGTAGTCTGTGATTATTTTTGGTTATATATTTGCTAAAACTGTCATTATGATCTGACAGTAGAATCAGACACAGGTCAGCTGTCTGTGACTCTACCAGAAGCTGTTATTGGATCTGTCAGAATCCACCGCTCCCGTCCCAACACAGCCAATCAGAGCCAAGGGGTGTGTCTGAGAGGTGTCAATCACTCTCGAGCGTAAGCTGCTGACAGCCGCCCCTTCACTTTGTTCTCAGAACTCCAGACTGCAGCTTTAATGCCCCTGATGAAGGATTCTGTCTATAGTACATACTAGGGGTGGAACGGTTCATCAAAAAAAATCTGTCCTGTTCGGTACGCCTGTCACAGTTTGGGGCGCGTGTCTACCACTCGGTTCAAAGCCATGCGCAACTTCTTTCTCTCATTTACTAAGGAGGCGAAGCGTGTACACTCCAGAGCAGCAGGTGGCGGCACTGAGCTGGATGCCAACCGCCAGTAAACAAGAAGAAGAGCTACGAGTCAGCTGTGTTTCTGGCATCGTGGCTCGCAGGCTAGCTTGCAAGCTTCGATGCCAGAAACACAGCTGACTCGTCGTAGCACTAGCTCGTGAGTCAGAGCAGGAGAGCGCAAACAGCCGGTAAATATTGTAAATATTATATATAGATATTAAGTAGTATATTGTAAGTAGGCTATTATTATCTTTACTACTTTATCCATTTACACCGTTCCTACGTCAGTACTATTTTTTTGTTTGTTTTATTTTATTTTAGAATCTCTTTTATTTTTCCAATCATGTATATAATGTTTTATTGCATTGTGTTTTTTACTACGTTATTGGTCCAGAGACAATGGGCTAGGACTGAGTTTCCATGGCGATTAGCAATACTGAGTGACTCATAATGACTCAAATCCTTAAAAGGAACCATATTTACCAGCTCTACTCCAGGGATACTGAAAGTTTCCTGACTGTGACTGCATTACTGTGATTACATTATATTAGTGACAGTGAATAGCTACTTGTTCTTAGCATTTGTTAAAGATAACTTTCTTTGCCAAATAAATGAAAAGCATGTTGGAACTAGCAATATCACCTCTCCTGCAGTGCCAGAATCCACCTACTTCTAACTTAAGAATCTCACAATTATGTATCAAATGTCAGACTGCCTCATTCTTTTGTGTTAACTTGATTATACAAGATATAATTGATTTTTCTAATGATCAGCGTAAACCGAACTGTACCGAAAACGGTGACCACAAAACCGTGATATGAACCGAAGAGTGGATTTTGTGAACCGTTCCACCCCTAATAAACACTGTTTACAGCTTCTGGTTATCATTAACATTAATGATCAGCTGTGATATCAAATACCTTTAAATTATTAGAGATTCAACAGTTTTCTGAATATGAATTGTACCGGCATGAGGCAGGTGGTTCTGGTGTGTGACGGGTGGTTCTGGTGTGTGACGGGTGGTTCTGGTGTGTGACGGGTGGTTCTGACGTGTGACGGGTGGTTCTGACGTGTGACGGGTGGTTCTGGTGTGTGACGGGTGGTTCTGACGTGTGACGGGTGGTTCTGACGTGTGACGGGTGGTTCTGGTGTGTGACGGGTGGTTCTGACGTGTGACGGGTGGTTCTGACGTGTGATAGGTGGTTCTGACGTGTGACGGGTGGTTCTGACATGTGACGGGTGGTTCTGACATGTGACAGGTGGTTCTGACGTGTGACAGGTGGTTCTGACATGTGACGGGTGGTTCTGACATGTGACAGGTGGTTCTGACATGTGACAGGTGGTTCTGACATGTGACGGGTGGTTCCGGTGTGTGACGGGTGGTTCTGACGTGTGACAGGTGGTTCTGTTGTGTGACGGGTGGTACCTTTGTGTAGCTGGTGTCTCTCTGCAGAGATCGATTCTTCTGTCTCTCCTCGTCGTACCTCAGAGCAGCGAGCTGAGCCTCCCTCCTCATCCTCTCCACTCCGCCTGCACCAGCTACACCTCTCTTAGGGGAGACGGGTCGGTCAGACAGACAGACAGGTGACAGCGAGACAGGCTGTATATTATGGACTATAATATGGACATTGGTTGCAGTCCGCAGCAGTGTGTCTCTGTGACGTATTACCTGGCTGTGGGAGCTAGAGGGCGCTGTAACACCATCCACCACACTCCTACAGAGAGACAGACAGGAAGTTAGACAGCACGCAGTGTGAGACAGGTACTCACCCTACAGTCGTCTGTCACTGATGGATCTGGGTCTGCTGCTACACCATACATCATGTCATGTTACTATGGCAACCAGCCAAAGTCAGCTGTCATCACAGACGCCATTTTGATAAAAGCTACAAATATGAACGTGTGTATACCTGTGTATGCGTCTGTGTGTGTGTGTGTGTGTGTGTGTGTACCTGTGTGTGTGTCTCCTTGTGTCTTCTGTCCTGGTTGAGTTGTTTTTTCCTGGAGAACCCTGGACACACAAACAGGAAGCGTCAAACAAAATAAAAGCCCTGTGGTCAGTGATGTCCTGACGATATAACAGCTCACTGGGAACTGGCTGATAAAACACAGTGAGCCCATCTTAACCGTTCAATTCTAAAAACTACCTCTCTAGTGATGCGTCTCTCGATGTAGGCCATGAACTGAGAGCTCAGGCTGGTACCATCTCCTCCTCCTCCTCCTGCTGCTGCTGCTGCTGCTGTTGCTCCTCCTCGACTTCTCCTCCCTTCCTCCTCTTCCTCTTCCCCTGCACAGCTGTCGATGAAGTCTATTTGCTCCGATTCTACATCTGGAGAAAGTACAGGAGACATCACGATCAATGATAAAATTCTAAATTAAATTTCTAAATTTTTAATTCTGTCTGTTCATCTTTTTAAATTCCCTTAATTATCAAATGTTTCCTCTGAATGTCTCAAACAGGTCAGGATTGATTCCAGCTGATCAGCCTGGACTGATTGAGACACCTGATCAATACATCCTCTGATAAGATTAACTCACGTGTGCCGTTAGCCAGCAGAGCCCCTCCTCCTCCTCCTCTCTGTCTCTGGTCTCTGCTGATCTCAGCCACTCTCTGTGGCAGCTCTGACAGCTCCTCTGTGGGCTGAACACAGACAGGAAGTGAGCTCACACACCCACAGGAAACAGGCGACAGAACATGCTTTGTGTGTGTGTGTGTGTCTGACCTCGTTCCCTGACCACCTCTTGTCTCCGCTGTCGACACTGTTGAAGCCAGAGTCCAGTGCTCCGTATGGACGCCCAGGGTACAGCTCATCAACACTGGCACATAACACACACACACAATTATACTGGGGCTTTTATTGTGAAGGATCTAGTTTAGAAGGAAGTTACTGACTTCCTAATCAATGAGTGAACAATGTTTGTGTGTCCTGACCAGGAGCTGAAGGTCAAGGGTCGTCTGTCGTAGTCGGGGAGCTCCGGTGTCGTCTTACTGGCCTCCAGGTTCAGGTACTTAAATATGTGGATCTTCCCTTTAATACAGATCTGCATATACACAGAAACACTCACATGAAGTGGAGGCTCAAACAAACAGTGTTTGGATGCTGATGATGTCACTTCCTGCGAGTACCTGTGCCGGTGGGGTCTGCAGAGGGTTGTTGTCGAGGACGATGGTCTGCAGCTGTGTGAGCTGTCGGTAACAGACAGGGATGGACGTCACCTTGTTACAGGAGAAGTCCAGACGGACCAGAGGGAGCTCGGCCAGCTCTGAACACACGCACACGCACAGACACGCACACGCACACTTTTTAACAAATTCTGAAGCTCACTGAAAGCTGGGGGAATTTATATAACTTCACTTCTGTCACTCAGCACTTCATGTGTGCATACCTGGAGGCAGTCTGACCAGGTGGTTCCTCCTGATGTTCAGGTCTCGTAGAGCCTCCAGCTGACCCACCTGAGACGGCAGAGTCTGGATCTCATTACAGCTCACGTCCTGCAGGAGTCAGCCACACAGCCATCAAGAACCCATAATCAAAAAGTAAGAAATAATCACGAGGACATAGTAAGACGGACTGACCAGCTCAGTGAGGTGTCTCAGCTGTCCCAGTTCTTCTGGCAGAGACACCAGTTTGTTGTTGCAGGCGATCAAAACCTTCAGAGGGAGACTGCAGACAACTACAGGGAGGACAGACAACTGGTTCCGACTGACGGAGAGACAGACAGGTCAGAGAGACAGTCAGGTCAGAGCAGATAGGTCAGAGAGACAGTCAGGTCAGAGAGACAGTCAGGTCAGAGAGACAGTCAGGTCAGAGAGACAGTCAGGTCAGACAGACAGTCAGGTCAGACAGACAGGTCAGAGAGACAGTCAGGTCAGACAGACAGGTCAGAGAGACAGTCAGGTCAGAGAGACAGATAGGTCAGAGAGACAGATAGGTCAGAGAGACAGACAGGTCAGAGAGACAGACAGGTCAGAGAGACAGTCAGGTCAGAGCAGATAGGTCAGAGAGACAGACAGGTCAGAGAGACAGACAGGTCAGAGAGACAGACAGGTCAGAGAGACAGTCAGGTTGTAGCCCACAGCTAACCCACTGACTACATGCAAACATTACACTTCCTGTTTACACCGCTCAGAGCATCATAGGAAATGTAGTTCCAAAGTTCCAAAACTTGGAGCAATTATCTCCCAAACAAAGGTGTCAGTGTGCTGCTTCTCTTCAATCACACCTCCTGAATATAAACGTTTAAAAGGGTTCTTATTTTTCTTTAACAGCTGCTCACTGTCATATGTGGACTGTTTTCAGTGGCAGATGAATCCACTTGCGTGTGTGTGTGTGTATGTGTGTGTGTGTGTGTGTGTGTGTGTGTGTGTGTGTGTGTGTGTGTGTGTGTTACCTGAGGTTCAGGTAGGTGAGGGCCTGCAGGTTGAGCAGACTGTCTGGCAGAGACCTGAGACAGTTCTGATAAAGGTTCAGGCTCTCCAGAGACACAAAGAGACAAACCTCCAGAGGAAGCTCCGACAGACGGTTACGAGACAGGTCTACACACACACACACACACACAGAAAACAAAAAGAGAGTTAATGTTATATTACATTACATGTATCAGACACACACAAGCAACAACAGCTGGATGTCACCAGAACTGATAAAAACAGCAGAGGAGTGTGTGTGTGTGTGTGTGTGTGTGTGACAATCTTGTGACAGAGTCTGAAAATAGAAACCAAACTTCTAACAACAGTCACTCTGTATCTGGATCTTCCTCCAATCAGATCAATCGCTGTGGTTGTCATGGTGACAGAGGACGCCAGAGACATGCAGGTGACCCCATGACCAGCCGATCTCTAACGCGCTGTTAGCTCCCCCTGCTAGTCACCACTGACGAACGAGAACATTTCATCAGCAGTTCATTTTCCTTTTATTAAGTTTACTGTAAAATAAAAAAAGGTATGGTGGCCCTCAGAGCTCAAAACTGTAAGCAGCTTCAGAGGAAATACTCATCAGTCTGACAGCACAAGATGCTACTGTGAGACGACAAACCAACATAGAACCACGACAGTAGAATCTGTTTCCAGGCGACACTAAAACACGCACACAGCTTGGACAGTTGGTTGTTTGTGATTTCTGAAATGCTTGTTTTTCTGGTGTCCCGTGTTATCATAGATCCCGCTGGTGTTCCTGCAGCCCTCCTCCTCCTCTGATTGGCTGTCTTCTCTACACTGGAGTCCAACTGTGACCTCATTGTCATGTCCAAACTTGTTCTGTCGTTTGTTCCTGCTGTTTAATTTACAACAACACAACAAGAAACACACACAGCAGACACACACTGAACATGTTGTGATGTCATCAAACAGGAAATCCCTCTAAACTTTTGCATTTATTAGGAGTTAACTATGTAAACACAGAGTACTCTCAGTACTTTACTGTAAAACACAGAGTACTTAAGTGTGTGAATATTTGTGCAGCTGTGGGGGAAGCAGCACCTGGCCGGCAGGAAGTACACATCACAGCGGTAACTTCTATTTCCTGTTGTACAACACACACACACACACACACACACACACACACACACACACACACACACACACACACACACACACACACACACACACACACACACACACACACACACACACACAGTCCTGAAGTGACCGAATCAATGTTATATAAATTCATCCTGCTTTCAGTGAGTTCAACCAATCAGAAGAATTCTTCCTCGCTGCTCTAAAAGCCAACGCAGGAGCTGTGCTGCCCCTGGCAACTACTGTTTTTAGAGCAGCGAAGAAGAAGCTGGTTTCAGGTTGAGTCAGACGGAGCAAAATGTCAGCTATCAGGCAGCATTTCACTCTGGATCGCTCCACCAGTTACAGCCACATGTTCAGTGTGTCAGGTTGAAGTTTGGAGCAGCGGCACGACTGCTGCCAATTTCAACAGCAGCAATCTTAGAAAGCATCTGAAGACGCAACTCACGAGAGGTGACAAAACTCTCCTCAAACTTTATGAGACCTTGAGGGAACAAGTCACGTCGGCTGAAAGATGACCAGGTGATCAGCTTTACTACTGACCTGATCATTGATCTGCACTCTGAGTTAAGACTGACTGTCAGAATATATAATACAAGAATGTAATGCTGTGTGATACGGTAATTTTATTTCCTGATAACGATATATATCCCAATATCATATTTTTTTCTTAGAATTATATGTATATATTCAAATCAATCACATCTGGGACTAGTGCTGGGCGGTAAACCGGTTCACACTGAATACCGGAGTATATTTTTGTTATGATTTTCATATTTTCGATATGAATTTTGTATATACTGCCATACCAGTGAATTTGATTACACAACGTTCGGAACACTGCACCGCCTGACACTGTTTCAGACCGGACCCTTTTCAATGTTGCACTTCTAAACAGGCATGGTGCAACTGCGAGGCGTGGTGAGGGTAAACAGTAGTGATCTGGTGTTACGTTACGGTGAAGATGGCTAGGATAGACATGGCACTTCATCACTTCATCCACGGATGTAAAGATGAGCAACTGGAAAGCTGCTGAGATCCGGGAGATGCTAGCTCTCCTTGGTCTCTGTAGCTGTCAGCTTGTTAGCTGCTAACGCTCGCTACTTTCAAATTGAAAGCCCCAAGCTGCTCCCTGTTAGCTTTCTGTTGCTTGAGGCAGCTAACGCGAGGTGCCCTAACCCTTTAATGGTGGGGGTTTAACATCAGCATGTGTTTGACTGAGGAGGTGAGAATATGGGCCATGGGTCTATAATTAAGTAAATCTATCAAGCGTTGTCACATTTCTTCTGATGCATATGTTGTACGTCACTGTTCACGCCCAACTTAATGCTTTATGTCACATCACATGTTTATGCCTTCCCCGTGGCAGCTTTTTGGGAAAGAAGGAATATTAAACCTCCCTTTTAGACAGACAGGGCGGGTGAGTGCAGCCTTTTCAATCTAACAGGGGCTAGTAATTCCTCTCTCAACCAGTAGAAATGAAGAATAGCTAGAATTTTGAAAAATACTGTTATATACATTTTTGGTCATACCGCCCAGCATTATCTCAGCACTACTTTTGATGTGAAAAACCATGGGAATGAAAGGGTTAGGTTCTGCTTCCGTATCCACATCTGATGTAACGTTACTAGAAACGTCATTTTCATCTTCCATTGCGCTCTCCTCCATCTCCGCCATGCTGCTTTGCCTCTGCTTACTCCTGAGCAACCAGTGCCGTTACTGAGTCCTTGTGGGTGACGAAAAAATGCTACCACAAAGCAGTGGTCATTCTCTCAGTCAGACCATACAACACTGATAGCAATCATAGCACATCCATACATGATGAGTAGCATATACAGCTTTTTCAAACAAGCACTGCTGACGGATCAGTACTCAGTATCAGCCGATACCAAAAGCCCAGGTATCAGAATCAGAATGGTACTGGAACATCTGTAGGTCACAGTGTGTGTAAACTGGCTCCAGGGTGCATCTCTCTGACGCACAACCAATCACAGAGCTTCATATTGTGTGTTTCTACAAAGTGAAATTAAAATGATTGTAAAAAAGGGAAACATTGAGATTGTTCCTGTAGATTATCAGCTTCTGTACTCCACACATTGTTTATAATACTGCAGTACAGACAAACACATGACACGTCCAACATCTGAACAGACACGTCTCACATCTGTACTGACACATGACACACACTCCTATTAAACGCCAACAGGACATCAGAATAACTGGTCATTATTAATGGCAGCTCTTCAGCTGAAAGTGATCTGTGAGGGGAAACAACTCAAACAGACTCTGTTACTCAGTGCGTTTACATGCACAGCTTTCAGATTACAGCTATAATTCGACTATGCTGCTCAATCAGACAACTGCAATTGTCCGAGTATACATGCTGGTGAGAAAATTGAATTACTGGCCAAGGCATGTCATAACCCAGTACGATGGGTGGCACTGTACCCATTTCAACTAGTGGCAACAGAAACACCTCCAGCTGACCTCTTTACGTCACCAGCTGCCTCGGCAGTCGAAAAAGATGGCGTACGAAGAGCGAGACGAAGCTACATCTTTGTACACTTTGTATATGATGTACATGATAATTACACAAACTAGATGCACAATGGCACTCTTTCTTGCAGTGATTTCGGAGGAAAGCTGCTGCTGCCACCATCCTTCTACTTCCGGCTCACAGCCCTGGGAAAAAAAATAAAATATATACATACAGGAATAATGTGACTATCAATTGAATAATCTAGATGTATTAATGTGACCATCAATTGAATAATCTAGATGTATTAATCCGACTATGAGAAATCCGATCCGGTTCGATTTTGGTTTGGTTTTCTTGTGTGTCATGTAAACAATTATTGAATTATCAATTTGTAGTTAATCTTGTAGTCAACCGGTAGATAAACTAATTGTTGCAGCTCTCTGGTGCATTTGTAATGAAATCAGTGATTAACACATAAAGGATTAAAATCCCCTGAAGGGATCATGTGCAGCGACAACATTCATGACAACATGATACAGTATTTGTTTCATTATTAACTATTTAAAGTCTGTCTGCCTGTTTGTCTGGACTCATCTGATGTCTGGATTCAATCACTTGGTAAAACCAGTTTGTTGCGTTGGTGTCATGAACACACACACACACACACACACACACACACACACACACACACACACACACACACACACACCCTCCTCAGGTCCGTTTGTTTTGTCTGTCCACGCCGCTCGGGTGGGCGGAGCAGCTTTCATTGCCCCCTGCCTCATTATTTAATCACGTCTCATCAAACACTACAAAGTTAAAAGTGTGCGTTCAACTTTTCAATATTCAGCTGACGTCACTAACTCAGGGTGAGGCTCTTACAGCCCCAAAACCAGAGTCCTTCCGGCCCGGTCCGGTCTGGTCAGGTCCTAGCTGTGGAGGACTAATTTTGATTAAAGAAACTAGCCGTGTGCTAACACTAGCATGTCCACCACACACTACAAACACTTGTGTTGCAGTGTTAGCATGCTAGCTAACTACACCAACTGACATCAACAACGGCCGTCCCATTTCCAAAACTTACAGGTGTCGTGACACAAGTTGAAACCCCAAAACATTGTGTCCCTCCGCCTCTCCCCGGCGGGTCTTTGCCTCATTTTACCACCAGAAAACGAAATAAATCAGCTAATCTATTGTTCCACGACAGACAGACACTTTCACACATGATGAGCAGGCGATCGAGTTGTAATTTAACCGCACTGCAGGTTGCTAGCTTGCTAGAGTTAGCCGACGTTATTTTGGGCTCTGCTAATGAGCGGATAATGTCATAACGTATAATTACTTCGACATTAAAATCGTTCAGCAAGTATTTAAAAGACTCAATAATAGGCGCGCTGAAATTTATCTTTTAATATCTGTGAGCAGCATTTGAACGAAATGGTATAATTACAGACAGAAGAATCACGGCAGAGTCAGATTTTTCGGGGGGGACGATGTTTGTCATAACACGGGCCCTGATGGTTTTCCCCATCCCATCCTTCCCATCCTTCCCAGAGCCGCTGAAGTTGGATTTTTACTCTCCACCGCCCTCAAGTTCAGAAAAACTGTGTCCAAGTGACTTTAACCGACTCGACAGACACTCGCACGGCTCACTGTGTCCGCTCTCCGGGCTCAGTCGCTCACTCACCGGCCCTGGTGGTGTCCGTCAGGTCGTGGTTGGCGGCGCTCCGGGGAAACTCCTTCAGCTTCCTGCCGCTGAGGTTCAGGCACCCGGTGGCCGAGGCTTCGTCCAACGCGCGGTCCAGAGAACGGTTCCAGGGCGCCGGACCCGCCGGCCCCAGTCCGTTATTATTCCCAACTAAAACATTCCCGGCGCCGCCGCTGCTGCCGCCTCCGACCGTGAAGTTGAGTCCGGTGTTGTCCGCAGACCCCAGCAACACCGAGGCCGCCATTACACACTCCGGCTGTTAGCTCACAGTGCTAACGGCTAACTCTCCCACCCTAAACTCCAGAGGAGAGCCGGGCATGCGCAGAGCGGCGGACCGGTCCACAAACTGTCCGCTTATTATTATTATATTAACAGAACACAAGGACACAAACAAACACTATTAACGTCATAACGTGATAATGTATATTATTTGTATATCTCATTTACATGATTTGATCAAGAGACAGGCGACATGTTGCTATTACTGAGCACGCTGGTGACATGTGTTATACACATGTAATATAATATAAGATAATATAACATAACATAACATAATGGGACTAACGTAGGAGGGTCTAACATCATGGGGCTGAGCACAGGACACTACAGCTCAGTGTACATGTAGTGAACCTGCCTGTACAGTGCTCATCCTTGGTACAGCAGGTCAAACACTGACTTTGGGTCAAGAACCTGATCACACTCATCTAAAGGCTCAGCCGGCACAGAGCTGGGCCTGAGGCTGGAGGATTGCTGCAGGTTATGTTATTGATTTGTTTCACCCATCAGCCCCTCACTTAATACACCGATGCAGCATCTTCCAGAACACAAAGTGATTTACATGAGTAATTCAAATCAAAACATGCTGTCACTCACCCAGAGGCTCCCTCATATTTATGTTAATATTCAAAAGTATAAAATATGATATATTCTACAGTCATGGAGGAGAAGGTCAGATCCTTAACATTATTAATATAATCTCTTTACATGAATGAGAGTGGATCCTCTCTGTGTTCTTATAGATCATGTTATTGATTATCTCTCGTGTATAGTCATGTACAAAGTCGTGTATGTCAACTGCATTTTAAAGTTGTATCTGATGGAGGCAAAACTAAAGCTGCAGACTGAGACCTTTGTTGTTATTTTCAGGTGCACAGGAGCTTTTCATCGTCACAGCAGTGAGGAGAGTCATGCAGAGGAACTGTTAACATATGGATCTGAGTTTGTTGTATTGTTTACACCTGATAAAATATACATATTTCTTTTAAATACTTTATCTTGTTACATTTTCCCTGGAGTGGATGAAAATTCACCAAAATGAAACATTACATATTTAATATGGCATCAGATCATCAAATCACCTGAACTACGTCCTTCCACCTCTCTGCTGCAGAAACCAAGAAGTGATCATTACATCATCAAACTCTTGAATAAATAAATATCTGTCTACAGTAATCTTAATAAACTCCAGCACGTCAGACCTCACCTGCTCACCTGTGACCTCAGTGTCCCACAACGGATCCAACTCAAAAACATTACTTTCTGTTTTAGTTTTATCATTGGACGTCACACATTCCGGCTGGAATACTTCATCCCCCAGAGTTCACCGCGCTGTCGCATCTTGACGCATGCGCGTGGCTGCACAGTCCAGGGCCGGGTATCATGGCGACGTACGTGGACATTCTGAAGAGCGAGTTTCCTGAGATCGACTCGGAGGTGTTCAACTATATCACAGGTGAGAGGCCGGGGACAGAGCCGCTGTGTGCCGGGGACAGAGCCGCCATGTGCCGGGCCGGCGGAGCGGGCCGGGCCGGGGTTTAACCCGCCTGTTAGCGGGCAGCCGCTGCTCTTAGCTCCGGGGCTAACGAGCTAACCGGGCAGTGAGCAGCGACACCGGCTAGCACGGCATGGCTCAGTCATATTACATTAGCTCGACTTGAAACATGATTAGTTTGAGAATTCTGGTCCACTTTGACTGGACCGAACCCCGGACACTGACCACCAGGAGCCGGGAGGAGTCGCAGGTAGTATTGCTAGAGTTGTACAGGTACAAGTATTATAGTAGTACTACAGGATTACTACAGGAGTACTACAGGAGTGACAGGGAGCACAGCAGTGAAACTTTATCACTGAAGTGAAGAGATCCATCGGTCAGACAGGACAGCTTATCCTGGATCATCGATTAACCAGCTTGATTCATCATCAGTGTTGACAGACGTAATGGAGTAAAGAGTCAAAAAAGAGTCAAACTTGAGTCAGAGTAAAGATATGGTGTTCAAATATTTCTGAGGATGAAGGGAAAGTGTGTGTGTGTGTGTGGTGTGTCAGGTGTCCTGGACAGCGGCGGCGCAGACTTCGAGGATGGAGAGGAGGTCTACGACGCCATTGGAGGAGTCCTGCAGGAAGTGTCTGCTGACAGTAAAAATGAGGACGATGTCAGAGACATCTGCCTCCAGATGTTCAACACGCTCAAACTGTGAGGAAGAGTCTCGTCTTCAGTCTGTCAGACCCAACAGTCGGTTCAGTTTCATTAGAGCTGCAGCTCATCCACACACTGATCCATGAAGTGTCACACAATACTGACACCCATCCAACAAACACCTGAATATCTTCACTCTACTGTTCATGATGAACAACTGACAGCAGAGTGACCAGAGTTCATCGACTGACTCCTCCACTGATGTCAGGAGTCATAAACATTCAGTTAGATACAACATGTCACCTGTGTATTATCAGGAATATACAGGTTGTAATATATAGGGTGTAATATACAGGTTGTAATATATAGGGTGTAATATACAGGTTGTAATATATAGGGTGTAATATACAGGTTGTAATATATAGGGTGTAATATACAGGTTGTAATATATAGGGTGTAATATACAGGTTGTAATATATAGGGTGTAATATACAGGTTGTAATATATAGGGTGTAATATACAGGTTGTAATATATAGGGTGTAATATGCAGGTTGTAATATGCAGGTTGTAATATACAGGGTGTAATATGTAGGGTATAATATACAGGTTGTAGTATATAGAGTGTAATATATAGGGTGTAATATACAGGTTGTAATATACAGGGTGTAATATAGGGGTGTAATATACACGCTGTAATATACAGGTTGTAATATATAGGGTGTAATATGAAGGTTGTAATATACAGGGTGTAATATAGGGGTGTAATATACAGGCTGTAATATACAGGTTGTAATATATAGGGTGTAATATGAAGGTTGTAATATACAGGGTGTAATATAGGGGTGTAATATACAGGCTGTAATATATAGGGTGTAATATACAGGTTGTAATATATAGGGTGTAATATACAGGTTGTAATATATAGGGTTAATATATAGGGTGTAATATACAGGTTGTAATATACAGGGTGTAACATATAGAGTGTAATATACATGTTGTAATATATACGGTGTGATATATAGGGTGGGGCGGCTGTAGCTCAGTGGGTAGAGCAGGTCGACTAGTGATCAAAAGGTTGGTAGTTCAAATCCCGGCTCCGGGCAAGGCTGGGCTACATATCGAAGTGTCTTTGAGCAAGATACTGAACCCCACATTGCTCATCAGTGAGGGCCCTGCGATGAGCTGGCGACTTGTCCAGGGAGCACCCTGCCCTCGCCCTGAGACAAGGCTGGGATTGGCTCCAGCAGCAACACCCCGTGACCCCATGGAAAGGGATAAGCGGTTACGGACATGATATGACATGACAATATATAGGGTGTACTATGCAGGTTGTAATATACAGGGTGTAATATAGGGTATAATATGCAGGTTGTAATATATAGGGTGTAATATGCAGGTTGTAATATATAGGGTGTAATATACAGGTTGCAATATATAGGTTGTAATATATAGGTTGTAATATACAGGTTGTATTATATAGGGTGTAATATATAGGTGTAATATACAGGGTGTAATATATAGGGTGTAATATACAGGTTGTAATATATAGGGTGTAATATACAGGTTGTAATATATAGGGTGTAATATATAGGTGTAATATACAGGGTGTAATATATAGGGTGTAATATACAGGGTGTAATATATAGGGTGTAATATACAGGTTGTATTATATAGGGTGTAATATATAGGTGTAATATACAGGGTGTAACATATAGGTTGTAATATACAGGTTGTAATATACAGGTTGTAATATATAGGGTGTAATATACAGGTTGTAATATATAGGATGTAATATACAGGTTGTAAAATATAGGGTGTAATATATAGGTGTAATATATAGGTGTAATATATAGGTGTAATATACAAGGTGTAATATACAAGTTGTAATATATAGGTGTAATATACAGGGTGTAATATACAGGGTGTGATATATAAGTGTAATATACAGGGTGTAATATACAGGTTGTAATATACAGGTTGTAATATATATAGGGTGTAATATACAGGTTGTAATATATAGGGTGTAATATATAGGTGTAATATACAGGTGTAATATACAGGTTGTAAAATATAGGGTGTAAAATATAGGGGTAATATACAGGGTGTAATATACAGGGTGTAATATACAGGGTGTAATATACAGGGTGTAATATATAGGGTGTAATATATAGGTGTAATATATAGGTGTAATATACAGGGTGTAATATACAGGTTGTAATATATAGGGTGTAATATACAGGGTGTAATATACAGGGTGTAATATACAGGTTGTAATATATAGGGTGTAATATATAGGTGTAATATACAGGGTGTAATATACAGGTTGTAATATACAGGGTGTAATATACAGGTTGTAATATATAGGATGTAATATACAGGTTGTAATATATAGGGTGTAATATATAGGGTGTAATATACAGGGTGTAATATACAGGTTGTAATATATAGGGTGTCATATACAGGTTGTAATATATAGGATGTAATATACAGGTTGTAATATATAGGGTGTAATATATAGGGTGTAATATACAGGGTGTAATATACAGGTTGTAATATACAGGGTGTAATATATAGGATGTCATATACAGGTTGTAATATATAGGATGTAATATACAGGTTGTAATATATAGGATGTAATATACAGGTTGTAATATATAGGATGTAATATACAGGTTGTAAAATATAGGGTGTAATATACAGGTTGTAAAATATAGGGTGTAATATACAGGTTGTAAAATATAGGGTGTAATATACAGGTTGTAAAATATAGGGTGTAATATACAGGTTGTAAAATATAGGGTGTAATATACAGGTTGTAAAATATAGGGTGTAATATACAGGTTGTAATATATAGGGTGTAATATACAGGGTGTAATAGATAGGTGTAATATACAGGGTGTAATATGTAGGTCGTATGTCCCTGTGTTCATCAGGGCTGACGTGCTGTGTGTGCTCTAACAGGAACAACCATCACGGCTCTCAGAAGCAGATGCTGCTGGACGCTCCGGTGCAGCTCTCTCAGATCTCTGCAGACAACGGTAACAAACACATGTGGACGTGAGAACAGATGCTGAATCTTAACTTGTGGTATTTGAAATCAGATATATTTGACTGAGCGGCGTCTCCTGTGTCTTCAGTCACTACAGTACAAGATGTTCAGGGCATCTGGATGATGAAACGTGCTCAGAACACGGTGAGTCCATTTAAACCAGTTAATGACTTCCTGTTTGAATTAAAGACAGCTGCTGCTGACAGGAAGTAAAAAGACAACAAAATAAGTCTCTTTGATCATGTAACTCGTGTAATTAAACGCATCACTTCCTGTCTGTGTCTTCAGACGGTGGACGCAAAGAAACTGGAGAAGGCCGAGGCGAAGCTGAAAGCCAAACATGAACGCAGGAATGAGAGGGACTCTCAGAAGGGCTCCAGCCCGCTGTGAGTACACACCTGTCCTCACCTGTCCTTACCTGTCATCACCTGTCCTTACCTGTTTTCACCTGTACACACCTGTCCTCTTGTTGTCTCTCAGAGTCCTGGAGGAGGCGTCAGCCAGTCAGGCTAGCAGTAAGAAGGACAATCGAGTTGACCAATCAGGGAAGAATCGTAGCTACGACATCCGCATCGAGAACTTTGATGTGTCGTTTGGAGAGAGGTGAGCAGGGGGCGGAGCTTATCACAGGAATTAATGATCATTCGAAAATAATCATTGAGACAAATCTTTTTCTGTCTGCAGGTGTTTGCTGCAGGGGGCGGAGCTGTCTCTGGCATTTGGCCGGCGGTACGGTCTGATTGGTAGGAACGGTCTGGGGAAGACGACATTGCTGAAGATGTTGGCGAGTCGTAACCTACGCGTCCCGGCTCACATCTCCATCCTCCACGTGGAACAGGAAGTGGCCGGAGATGAGACGGCAGCGCTGCAGAGTGTCCTGGAGAGCGACACGCTGAGGGAGGGGCTGCTGGGAGAGGAGAAGACACTCAACGCTCGCATCGCCAATGGAATGTAAGAAATATAACCAAGAAGTAGTCAAAAGTTTTATTTATTGATTTATTTGTGTCAAAGGGCAGAAAACAAGATAAAAACAGGACACATAAAATCTGTGAGCTCTGTGTACACTGAACATTCTGAACACACATGCCACTTTAGAAGCTCCGACCAATGACAGCGCAGCAAGGATGGATGATGTCACTCTGAAATCATTGACCAACTGTGGTTTTGTTCTGTCATCAGGTAGCAATGTTTGACCTTCATGCTCTCAGTTTGTTCTAAAACTGCAGTAACCTCAGTGGCTGCTGCTATGGAGACACCCAAGTGACGTCAGAGTTTGTGTTTTTGTCTCAGGGCTGATGGGACGGAGAGCGTTCGACTGTCAGAGATCTACGGCAAGCTGGAGGAGATTGAGGCCGACAAAGCTCCAGCAAGGTAACTATGGCAACCACACAGCCTCACTGATGGCGACCTTCAGATCTGATTAGACGTCTTCTGATTGGCTGCACAGACGGAGTTTTACCTGTTGAGAGGAGCAGCAGGTGTTTGTGATGTAAACAGTGAAAACAAAATGAGCTGTTTTTAAATATGCTGAGTCAGCAGAAACTTAATGTAACAAGTTATTAACTCGACTTATGATCTCGGCATTAAATGTGGAACATAAAGGTTCACTGATTAACTCTCATCCAATCAGAGCCTCCGTCATTCTGGCTGGTCTCGGATTCTCTCCCAAAATGCAACAGCAGACCACCAAGTGAGCGCGCACACACACACACATACACACACACACACACACACACACACACACAGATTGAGATAAAGAAACAAACGTATCTCTTTCCATTCATTACCTTACCTGTGTGTGTGTGTGTGTGCAGGGAGTTTTCAGGAGGGTGGAGGATGAGGTTGGCGTTGGCTCGTGCTCTCTTTGCTCGGTGAGTTTCATTCTTCTGTTTATTTCCATATAAACATCTTCAGTCGTAGGGCGACTGTAGCTCAGCAGGTAGAGCAGGTCGACTATTGATCGGAAGGTTCCTGGTTCAAATCCCGGCTCCTTGAGCTAGATAAGTCAAGTGTGTGTGTGCGCGCGTGTGTGTGTGACCATGTTCTCCACTCCACATGATTGACAGTTTTTGTGTGTTTGTTTGCTTTCACCAGACCGGACCTGCTGCTGCTGGACGGTGAGTGACGGCTTCTGGACACAACTACAATACACCCTGTTGTTAGCAGTAGGATTGTTGTAGTATTGTTGTAGTACTCTGATGTATTCTTCCTGTGTGTGTTTCAGAGCCGACCAACATGTTGGATGTCAGAGCCATCCTGTGGTTGGAGAACTACCTGCAGGTCTGTAACATGACTCACTTTAATGCTAGCATTCCTCATTAAAAGCCAAGAGCTAACCGGGCATAACTAACCCCTGCTCCCACAGACGTGGCAGTCCACCATCTTGGTCGTCTCTCACGACAGAAACTTCCTCAACGCTGTGGTAACAGACATCATTCACCTGCACTCCCAGAGGCTGGACAGTTACCGCGGCGACTATGAAAACTTTATTAAAACCAAAGAAGACAGACTGAAGAACCAGCACAGAGAGTATGAGGCCCAGCTGCAGTACAGACAACACATACAGGTACTACTACTGCACTACAGACTACATTTATAGAATGAGGGTCACATGATGCAGCTCTTTACCCAGAATGCATCGTGTCACTGATGCTTATGTTTGTGTTTCAGGTGTTCATCGACAGATTTCGTTACAACGCAAACAGAGCTGCTCAGGTCCAGAGCAAACTCAAACTGCTGGAGAAGCTGTGAGTATTAGTTCACCCGACACTCACCTGGACTGACACACCTGCGTGCTGCTGGTAGAACTGCTAACTGTTAATCATAAAGAAGGCAGAGTCTGTTGTTGGAGGACAGGATGCTGGTGGACAAAGTCTCTCAGCCTCCACAAAACTGTGGACGAGCTACAGAGCAGCTTCAGCAACTGACTCGTTCAACCTGCTGCTGAAGGAGCGACTCAGAAATCATTCTGGTGCTGTCAGACTTGACAACACTCACACAATGTGCTTTAAATCATTATCACTGTAAACACAACTGCACCTCGATACCTCAGTATTTTATTTTATTTTACAACTACTTAAGCATTTTATTGTATATAGTACTTTATTGTTTCTTATTGCTTATATATGTGCCCTTATATTTTGATTGTCACTGTACCGTCCACCTGGACTCAGATCTACCTGATCAGTCAGGTGTTGTTCCCAGCAGCTGCAGGTATTTGTCAGGTGTGTCTCTTTACTTTGCCCTGTACCTGTGAATCCTCCCGCAATGTGTTGTTTTCTCTGCAGACCTGAACTGAAGCCCTTAGAGAAAGAAACTGAGGTCACTTTAAGGTAAGAAGACGAACTTCAGTCAGTCCAGAGTTAAACACTTCAGTTAAACAGCTCAAACATCTACTCATTGTTTTTTTCGTCCTGCAGGTTTCCAGATAACTTTGAGAAGTTGTCTCCTCCCATCCTGCAGCTGGATGAAGTGGAGTTTTATTACACTGCAGATCAGCGGCTCTTTTCCGGACTCAACCTGTCAGCTGACCTCGACTCCCGCATCTGCATCGTACGTGTCATATACTGTGTATAAATCAATGTACATTAAGTGGAGACATATCTTTACAATCCAGAGAGTTTGGGCTACTAATGGGAAATACTTTCTATAACATTAAAGTATAATCTTACATCACTGATCATCCTAATCAATACTGCAGAATCAGGACTGCTTAGAGTTCACGTGTCGTGTTGTGTTTGCTGCCAGGTTGGTGAAAATGGTGCTGGTAAATCGACCATCCTCAAACTACTAATGGGCGAGTTGACGCCAGTCAACGGAGTCAGACAAGCTCACAGGTGAGACGACCGACGGACCAATCAGAGCAGAGCAGCTACCTCAAGTTGTTTACCTTAAGTATTGTTGTTAAGAGAACTGTTCCCAGAGAAACACATGCTTCATACAGGCAGCTATGTATACATCACTAATAGTACCTCTTTAGATTCTGATTATAGGAAACATGAAATTAGCTGTTTATAGAAAGCAAAGTTTCAGTGAAGCATTTATGTTACAACTGAGATATTTATATACCATTACATGTAATCGTTCATATTCTCTGTATGGAGCTAGTTTTGGTGACTGGTTTACAGGCAGTTAACAGAGAAGACGTTTTTATAGCTGCTCTTGACTGGAGTTTGTTTGCTGCTGGTTTAATTTCTCATCAGGAGCTTAAAGATCGGTTACTTCAGTCAGCATCACGTGGACCAGCTGGACCTGAACGTCTGCTCTGTGGAGCTGCTGCTCAACAGGTTCCCCGGTAATCACAGAAACGACAGCAGCTACAACAATAACAAACTGAATCACAGTTCAGTCTTCACTGAGGCAGCAGTTTTTTGTACTGTTTAGGGAACTGTAACATTCTGTTAAGAGGTTCTGTTTAGTCTGGTTTAGGTTATTTTGGAAAAAAAACAAAAAACTTTAATTATCTCTTTAAATGACAGTTTACTCTGCGTAGGGACAGTTAACTCTGCGTAGGGACAGTTTACTCTGCGTAGGGACAGTTAACTCTGCGTAGGGACAGTTTACTCTGCGTAGGGACAGTTTACTCTGCGTAGAAACAGTTTACTCTGCGTAGGGACAGTTTACTCTGCGTAGAAACAGTTTACTCTGCGTAGGGACAGTTAACTCTGCGTAGGGACAGTTAACTCTGCGTAGGGACAGTTTACTCTGCGTAGGGACAGTTTACTCTGCGTAGGGACAGTTAACTCTGCGTAGGGACAGTTTACTCTGCGTAGGGACAGTTAACTCTGCGTAGAAACAGTTTACTCTGCGTAGGGAGGGACAGTTTACTCTGCGTAGGGACAGTTAACTCTGCGTAGGGACAGTTAACTCTGCGTAGGGACAGTTTACTCTGCGTAGGGACAGTTTACTCTGCGTAGGGACAGTTAACTCTGCGTAGAAACAGTTAACCCTGCGTAGGGACAGTTTACTCTGCGTAGGGACAGTTAACTCTGCGTAGGGACAGTTTACTCTGCGTAGGGACAGTTAACTCTGCGTAGGGACAGTTTACTCTGCGTAGGGACAGTTAACTCTGCGTAGAAACAGTTTACTCTGCGTAGGGACAGTTTACTCTGCGTAGGGACAGTTTACTCTGCGTAGGGACAGTTTACTCTGCGTAGGGACAGTTTACTCTGCGTAGGGAGGGACAGTTTACTCTGCGTAGGGACAGTTAACTCTGCGTAGGGACAGTTTACTCTGCGTAGAAACAGTTTACTCTGCGTAGGGACAGTTTACTCTGCGTAGGGACAGTTAACTCTGCGTAGGGACAGTTTACTCTGCGTAGAAACAGTTTACTCTGCGTAGGGACAGTTTACTCTGCGTAGGGACAGTTAACTCTGCGTAGGGACAGTTTACTCTGCGTAGGGACAGTTAACTCTGCGTAGGGACAGTTAACTCTGCGTAGGGAGGGACAGTTTACTCTGCGTAGGGACAGTTTACTCTGCGTAGGGACAGTTAACTCTGCGTAGGGACAGTTTACTCTGCGTAGGGACAGTTTACTCTGCGTAGGGACAGTTAACTCTGCATAGGGAGGGACAGTTTACTCTGCGTAGAAACAGTTTACTCTGCGTAGGGACAGTTAACTCTGCGTAGGGACAGTTTACTCTGCGTAGGGACAGTTTACTCTGCGTAGGGACAGTTAACTCTGCGTAGGGACAGTTTACTCTGCGTAGGGACAGTTTACTCTGCGTAGGGACAGTTAACTCTGCGTAGGGACAGTTTACTCTGCGTAGGGACAGTTTACTCTGCGTAGGGACAGTTAACTCTGCGTAGGGACAGTTAACTCTGCGTAGGGACAGTTTACTCTGCGTAGGGACAGTTTACTCTGCATAGGGAGGGACAGTTTACTCTGCGTAGAAACAGTTTACTCTGCGTAGGGACAGTTTACTCTGCGTAGGGACAGTTAACTCTGCGTAGGGACAGTTTACTCTGCGTAGGGAGGGACAGTTTACTCTGCGTAGGGACAGTTAACTCTGCGTAGGGACAGTTTACTCTGCGTAGGGACAGTTTACTCTGCGTAGGGACAGTTTACTCTGCGTAGAAACAGTTTACTCTGCGTAGGGACAGTTTACTCTGCGTAGGGACAGTTAACTCTGCGTAGGGACAGTTAACTCTGCGTAGGGACAGTTTACTCTGCGTAGGGAGGGACAGTTTACTCTGCGTAGGGACAGTTTACTCTGCGTAGGGACAGTTTACTCTGCGTAGGGACAGTTTACTCTGCGTAGGGACAGTTAACTCTGCGTAGGGACAGTTTACTCTGCGTAGAAACAGTTTACTCTGCGTAGGGACAGTTTACTCTGCGTAGGGACAGTTTACTCTGCGTAGAAACAGTTTACTCTGCGTAGGGACAGTTAACTCTGCGTAGGGACAGTTTACTCTGCGTAGGGACAGTTTATGCCGTGTAGTGTCATGACCCAGAGATTCTGATTGTCCTGTGTGTGTGTGTGTGTGTGTGTGTGTGTGTGTGTGCGTGTGCGCGCGCTAGGTCGGACAGAGGAGGAGTATCGGCACCAGCTGGGAGGTTACGGTATCACCGGAGAGCTCGCCACGAGGCCTGTGGCCAGTCTGTCTGGAGGACAAAAGAGTCGAGTGGCCTTCGCACAGATGACCATGCCATGGTGAGAGTTCAGATGGTGATGATGGTGGTGATGATGATGATGATGATGATGATGATGATGTTGATGTTGTCTGTCTGTCCTTCAGTCCAAACTTCTACATCTTGGACGAGCCGACCAATCACCTGGACATGGAGACCATCGAGGCTCTGGCCAAAGCTCTAAACAAGTTCAAGGTGTGTGGCATCACAGTAACATCATCAAAACTTTTGTTTCTCTTACGTATTGAATCTGACCTTCTTAAGCTCCGAGCTGCCTCTTGTTTCTGATGTGTGATTGGAGAAGTGCGCCTCAGGTGTGTGATGTCATGTGTGATGTCACGTGTGATGTCATGTGTTTCAGGGCGGGGTCATCCTGGTGTCCCACGACGAGCGTCTGATCCGGTTGGTGTGTAAGGAGCTGTGGGTGTGTGAAACTGGGAAAGTTCGACGCATCGATGGCGGTTTTGACGAGTACCGAGACATCTTGCACGAGCAGTTCAAGAAGGAGGGTTACCTGTGAGGCCCCACCCACTGCTGACAGACCCGCCCACCACTAACATAAACCCCACCCCTGCCATAACAACACCTGTCATAGCAGCCGGCTGACCGTCAGAGCAGACTGGAGGACGTTTTCTTCTCTGAACTGTCTCTATCCTGCTTCAGTTGATGATGGGCTGCAAGCTGATTGGTCGTTCACCTAATGAGGTCACAGTGAACTCTGGAGGAGGAGGAGTCATCATGAACGATTTGGAGTTTATTTAAAGTTAAACAGCCGTCTGTCGTCACTTCAAACCTGGTGTTGTTTTGTATCATCGAGTCGTGGAGCTTTTCTCAGATTAAAGGACTCAAACGTTAAACAAACGTTATATTAACATTCAGAGACAAATAAAAACCATCAGATCACATGCTTAGACTCTCTCTTTAACGGGGTTAATAAAGTTCATCCATCAGTAGTATTATTATTATTATTATTAATGGCACAGAAGCAGAGCTGCTGTGACAGAAACAAGGAGGAAGTAAAACGCCAAAACTGTACTAGCTTCAAAATCATCTGATTGGACACCAATGTATAAATCTATATATATTATAGTATGTCTACACAGACACATAATCCAGCCCTCATGTTCAGTCTGCCTCTGTACTCGCCCTGTTAATCTTTTCCTATGAAGAAGATATAAGCCTGACCATTGACAGCCATCTTTCCTAAAACATGTTGTTCCTTATGAGTTCTGCTGGATAGCTACCAAGTCTGAAAGCTTTGAGGTATTTTTACTGACAGGATGTCCTAGATTCACCTGGTACCTGTCGGTGACATCAGCTCTGTTAATCTTTGATGGTTTCATTTGACTTTTCTGCTCAGAATGAAAGGAAACCACTACTGAAGCCCAGAAACACACAACTCGCTTCCAAAAAACAGCAGAAGCGATATTGTTAGAGTGAGTGAGGAAAATATATTGGAACTCTGGAATCAGAACAGCTGGAGTCTTTTCAGGACTTGTGATGAATCACAGTCACTGTCGGTGTTTATTTCCAGGTATGATTCTGTTAAAAAGGTATTTTTTGCCTGAAATTGGTGAGTGATGACGGCGTGAGGAGGAACAAGACTCATCAGAAGTCCTGACTGAAGATATTTCAGGTCTGTAGCTCTTTTGGTTCTGACATCGAGCTTCTTTTCAGTTTTGATGTTGGTGGGCAGAACTTCCAGTGACGGTTCTTCCTGAGGAGCCGTCAGTGTGTTCTGATCCGGTAACTTCTAATGAGACAAACTCAACATCTGGAGCTCTGAAACACAAACCTCCACACTGAAGATTAGAGATTACTGAAAGCTACATTCAGGAATAGTAAAGGACACACTGAGGTCAGTCACCCAAACTAAATGATCTTTATTGATTATCATCTGTGATGAGCACCAACATAATCAGCTTGTTGTATTAAGTGAAATAAACCAAACGTCATACGAAGGTTTGAATCGATAAACTCTTTAAACAACAAGATTCTGTCAGAGCGAGCCGAGCCAAGCAGATGCAGTCAAATAAAACAATGTTGACCCGAGTTCCCGTGGAGAAAAAGTCCAACGTGCCACATGTGAGAACAGGCTTCAATTTAATGTAACGGTGTAACGAGTCGTTCAGCTGATTGGTGAAGTCGACTTCTAGCAGAAAAACTGAATGTCACCTGGTTACCATGGTGATCCAGTCAGGTTAAAACAGAACCATGTTTATGATTCAGGAAGCTGACGTCAGCTGGTCCTGCAGCCTCTGTTGACCCAATGTTGGAAATTACCTCCTGACAGTGACAGGAGACGCAGAGACAGCTGCTGTTATTAAGAGGACACATCTGGTTTGTCCCGACTACAAGCTGGTGCAGGACGTCGTCTCTCGTCTGTCTCTACATTTCTGGTGTCCAGCCTGCTGCTGTGTCCTGCTGGCTCTTCTCTCTCAGGTGAGGCAGGATGGCATCCCTGTAAAACATCTCCAGTTTGGACACCGTCTCCTTCCACAGGTCAGGGTCAAAGGTCACTGGGACGATGGCCGTCTCCTTCAGAGTGAAGACGACGAGGTCGGCCCGCTGCAGCCCTGTCACTGCCAGCTGGACCTGGATCTGTGTGAAGTAACTGTGAGACGTCTTCAGACTGTAGACCGGAGGCTAAGACAGAGAGGACAGAGGGGACGTTAGAGAGGAGGAGAGGACCACTGACAGTAGAGGACAGGAAGAAAGTGGGCTGGACAAGAGGACAAGGTGAAGATAGACGGACCGGATGTCGAGGACACTGACAACAAAAGACAGCCATGTGGATGTTTTACCCCTCCGTCCTGCTCTTGTATCTGCAGACAGAAGGCGGGGTCGTCCCTGCAGGCGTCCTCCACCCGTCTGTGTCTGTGTTTGTAGGGACACTTCACCTCCAGGCAGAGCAGCCATTGGCCGGTCTGGCTGTCCTTCACGATGCCATCAGGACTTGCAGCCAACCAGGGCCGCCGAGCGTCGATGAAGAGACCGCAGTCCTGAACCGAGACCAAGTGACCGAACTGAGCGGTCTTCAGTCTCTGCGAGATGACATCATCATGAATATGTTAATGAGGTCTGATATTAACATGACGCACCTGTCCACTCTGACCCACCTGATACCTTTGGACCACCTCCGCTTCCATGTCGACCCCCCAGCTCATGGCTCTGGTTTGGACTCTGGGCCGCTCACCTGATCAATAATGACGTGGATCGTTAGTTTGATCCTGAAGACCAGAACCACTTCAGGAGTGTCAGGGGTGTGGCCTACCTGTAACAGCAGCCAGGTAGGAGGCAGGTGGGATCTTGCTCTTGCCGTTGACGAAGCGACAGTGAGCGATGCTGTGAGCTACCGAGGCTGTGATCCGGTTCTTCCTCCAGGTGAACCAGTTCTGATTAGTTCTTTGTCCACGTGTCAGAACCTCCACATCCTCCACAACACGACTGTCCACCTGGACCCCCAGACCCAGAGGAATCTGATCCAGTTTGGGAGGGGCCCTGTCAGGTTCCTGGCCCGGAGGTTGTGGAGGATCTGAAGTAGGTCTCTGAACAAGTTTCTGAGCGCTCCGTTTCTGTCCTCCACCAGGACCTGGTCTTAAAACAGGAAGTTGATCATCCTGAGCAGTCGGCTCCTGGACTGCCTGACTGTCAGTGTGAGGGTGGCGCACAGGAGCAGGTCTTTTCTTCTGGTTTTGACAGGTTCTGGTTTTGGCTCTTGTCCCCTCTGCAGGTGTATGGATCTGGATGGTTGGATGGTATTGGACCTTTGGGATGATGATGGTGTTCTGGGCCTGACCCACTGCAGGTGCTGTCAAGTTGGACCCGTCTCTGTTGTGATTCTGCATCATCATGTTGTCTACATCAGAACAAGAACCAGAACAGACACTGGTTTATGGATCGGGATCATTCAAGACTTTTCAAAAACCACAGAATCAAATTTCACAGTTAAACAAAGTGACCACTGAGTCGTGTTGATGCCCCCTGCTGGTGACGCTCTCATGACAAATTAGTTGCGGAGACTTTTATTGTGAAAAACTGTAAAATGGCGGCCAGATGTGGTGGCTGACTGGTTTATTTCAGCTCAGCCTGAATCAGGACTGAGCAGCTAAGACTGTCAGACAGAGATTCATAGACCATCTTTGTTTCTGACGATTAAACACTTCCCACCAAACTCAGTTTAGAAAGTGTCAGATTTCAGAAATCCTCAGCCTTTGTAGCACAAGCCGGAGGCCCAGAACTTCAGAACAAACAGAGGAAACATATTAAATACTACGATAGAACCGAGGGTCACACACTCCTCTGCTCCTGGACTGCCTTCTTGTCAGTCTGAGGCACAGGAGCAGGTCTGCTCCTCTGGTTTTTACTGGTTCCGGTTTTGGCCCGTGTTCCGCCTGCTGGTGTCTGGATCTGGATGGTTGGGTGGTATCGGACTTTCGGGATGATGACAACTGCTGGCGAGCTGAGCTGGTCTCTGTTCTGATTCTGCATTTTCATGTTGTCTAAATCAGAACCAGAACCAGAACAGAAACTGATTTATTCATCAAGATGCTGAAAATGAAGACATTTAGACTTTTTTTCAACCAGTCGGGAGGATAAAGACAATCCTTTAACAAAACGTTGGATAGAGGAATTGGACCTGGAGATTCATCAGAAGTGACGTCACAGCAGTAAAGAGAGCAAACGTCAGACTTTCACATCAGACTGTAATCTTTTATTCGGAAGCCCAAAGGGCCATGCATTCACACATTTCATTTCATTTCATTTGTTTTCTCGAGATCTGAAGTTGTTATCTGCCGTTTTCCCGAGATAAGAGAATAATTTTCTCGAGTTCTCAAGAAAACGAAACTTTGTTTTCCCGAGATAACGATATACTTAAGAGTGAGTGTGAGTGTGTGTGTGTGTGTGAGGGTGAGTCAGTTAGTGTAATAACAACAGCTGAAAACATCTTTTTAGATTACGCACACTAATATGTATATAATCTGTAATAACAAGGCATAATGCTGTTTCAGCCTGTGCCAGGCCTTAACTGAGAAGTGACGCAGTGATCGATATGCTCCTGCTCCTCTGACGATGCTACATTGAATGATGTTGCCTGCAATGATTTAATATACTACACTATCGTTTCGTTATCTCGAGATCTCAAGAAAATTATCTTGGAAAAACGGAGGAAATAAAATGTATGAATCCAAGGCCCTTTAGGGCTTCTGTACTTTAAACACTTGAAACACCTTTCTTTGTCACAACTACATTTGGTTGTGAGGACTTTTATTGTGATAAAGTGTAAAATGGCGGCCGGAAATGATGGCCGACTGTTTGTCTAAGCCTCAGTCTAAATCAGGACTGAACAGCTGAGACTGTCAGACTGACCATAGATGATCTCTGAATGCTTGGACGACTAAAAACTTCCCACCAAACTCAGTTCAGAAAGTGTCAGACTTGTAAAATCCTCAGCCTGACGGCTCAACGGACTCACCAGTTGAGCTGTTGTGATATTTATCAGATTGTAAGGAGACGATCTTGTATTCGGCGTCAACTCTGTAGAGCTGCACCGCGTGTTTACACTTCGTGTTCTGACTTCATAACTCAGTGTCGTCTATAGTCTCCGCTGGGTGCCGTCTGTTATCCCTGCCGGACGGACCGCAGTCAGGGCGGTGTCTGAACGAGTCAACCGACCTGGAGCCTTTATAACGTGAGCCGGAGGCCGAAATACCTGAACTATTGTGATATAACCAAGAAGCACGCACGGGTGAGGCTGAGTATTAAAGTCTGATAGTTTTGAATTAAGTTTGGATTAAACCTGTCCGGCTCGTTTTTATATGTAGTTATTATTAGTTATCTATTTATTAACAGTTGTAATCAGATACTGTGACTGTCCCGCAATTACTAACTACCTGTTCGGGTGAGTTTATCCGCCTAACTTAGAAACAGAGCAGGTCTTACCTGCGTGAAGTCAGTCTGTGGAGAGGAAGTGAGTCGGTTTAACTGTGACTCATTATCACATGACTGATGACACCCTGTGTTTGTGTGCGCGCGGACATGTCAGTACTGGCCTGTGAACAGTGTATTGATCCTTACAGACTCGATGCCTTTGTAGTTTTAACTTGACAACATATTTTCGATCCAGTGAGCCGCCATGTTGGATCGAAACATCAGATTAAAGCGGTTTAAACGCTTCTGTATAGATATAATTTGAATACCGTCAGCGGCCAGCAGGGGGCACAATGTCAGGATGGCCGAGCGGTCTAAAGTCTTGTTTGTTTGTTTGTTCGTTCGTTCGTTCGTTTGTTTATATATATATATATATATATATATATATATATATATATATATATATATATATATATATATATATATATATATATATATATATATATACACAACTACCAACGTCTGCGAGGCAACAATACACATTCACACAACATAATACTTCTGCTACTTCACACTTTGGCTCCACTACACCCCTGAGGAAGATACTGAGCTATGTACTCACGACATTTATTTTAAAACAGAAGTAACTTCAATAATAAGTAACTTTAATCCAGCACATAATTGACCAACACATCACCTGTTAGATTAAACTGTGTTGATATCTGGTCATTAATTCATAAACTGCTCAGTGACACATGAAGTTATTAAGATGAGCTCCATCTTTACCAGCAGCGACACTGAACACATCACTACTCTTTAAACTTCAAGTGCATTTTGATGTTAAACCTTCTGTAATTGTAAATGGAGTGCTTTAACATTAAACAGTATTTTTACTGAGTATTTTTACTCTCAGTACTGGACCTGTGAGTTAATTTGTTTTTCAGCTTTTAACCAGTAGTATAAATTAAATCAGAACAGGAAGGTGCAGTGTCTAAAAAAAAAGGAAGGATGAAGTTCTGCAGTTCTGCATAAATATAATAATATTTATATAATAATAATAATAATAATAATAATAATAATAATAATAATAATAAATACATTTATTTATTTTAATACTTCTGAATCTCTGCTTCGCGACAGAGCAGCCCTGCTTCACCTGAAGGGTCTCAAGGGAAGGTGGTTGGCTGAGCTCTTGGTCTTGTCTCTCAGGTGCTCTCCCTGCCTGCAGCAGGTGATGTCTGTGTCTCAGGTGTGTCCCGGTCTGTATCTCAGCGGTCTGGACTCGGCTCTGAACCTCGGGGTCCTGTCCAGCAGGAACATCACGCTCATCGTTAACGCCTGTGGGCTGGAGGACATGTCCTACCCTCAGCTGGATGGCCTGCAGGTCCTCCATGTCCCCATCCAAGACCAGCCTCATGCCCCGCTCAGGCACTACTTTGACCCGGTGGCAGAACGGATCCACAAGAACCAGACGGGGGGCACACTGGTCCACTGTAGCGCTGGCAGGAGCCGATCCCCGGCACTGATCATGGCCTACCTGATGAGGTGAACAGCACCTTTACCTGAGAGTCTCTGATTGGTCCTCTGCAGCAGGCCAGTCCAGTAATATCTTGTTGTTGACTTATACTGATGGTCCTGGATCTGATCCGTTCTCTGTGTTCAAAGATTCGCAGGTCTGAGCCTCCGTAGGGCTCATGAAGTGGTTCTGGAGCAGCGACCATTCATACGACCCAACGCAGGATTCTGGAGGCAGCTGATGGACTACGAGAGGACTCTGTTCAGCCGGAACACGGTGAGGATGGTGAGGACGTCCAGCGGAGTCCTGCCTGAAGTTCTGCAGGACTCTGAGGACACAAACATCACTGCAGCAGCAGCATACTGTGTCAACATCTGACAGACTCAGCAGACTGATAACACTACTGAAGAACCGGTTTATTAAAAGGACCAGTTCACACCGGTAGAGATCAGACTGAAGACGGGTCGGGCACACGACACAGTTCACCAGTTAAAGGAGTTTGTTAGAAATCAGTCTTTGTTGTCCTGTCGGTCAGAGCATGTAGCAGAAACATGACAGACAGCAGGATGTGATGATAGAGACGGCGTTTGTTTCTAACGTGACAAAATAATCGAGACGTTTTAAAAAAGACAAATCAAAATTTATTGTGATGTGAACAGGACACCCTGTGATGTCATCAGATCACATGATCAGGATCAATCAGTTCAGTTCAGTCACCTGGACAGAAAAAAAACATGAAAACTGGTCTGAGCAGGAGGACCTGGTCCTGGTCTCAGTACTGGAAGCTTCTCTTGGTTTGGATGTCATCGAGGATCTGCTGCAGCTCCTCGTCCTCGAACCGACCCTCCAGACTGAACACACACACACACACACACACACACACACACACACACACACACACACACACACACACACACACACACGTCAGAGAGATTCGGTTGTCTGGTTCATGTAACATTTTAAATTAAATAAACGATCACTCAGGGTGTGATGCGGGGCAGGTGTGATCAGACTCACCTGGGGATCAGGGCTTTGGCCTCTTCGGCAGCTTCAGGACACAGATTTGCTAAACTGGCCAACTCGAACTTGTGGAGCTTCTTCTGCAGGAGGAGACTGAGGAGAGAGAGGAACCAGTCAGGTCCGGATCAGATCACAGAGACTCTGACAGAACCAGACATTTGGAGGTGACCTCTGACCTGCGGACGGCTGTGATGGTCTCTCTATTCTTGAAGCGGCTGAATCGGGCCGTGTAGTTCAGAGTCTTCATGAAGACCTCAGACAGCTCCTGCTCGTCCTCCGCACTCTCGTTCTGCTGCTTCCGGTGCTCCAGCAGCATGTGGACCTCCGAGTTCAACAGAGTCTCCGAGTTCTCAAACTCTGAGTCAAAGACAGACAGACAGACAGGAGGAGGACAGACAGACAGACAGACAGGAGGAGGACAGACAGACAGACAGACAGGAGGAGGACAGACAGACAGACAGGAGGAGGACAGACAGGAGGAGGAGGAGGACAGACAGACAGACAGGAGGAGGACAGACAGGAGGAGGAGGAGGACAGACAGACAGGAGGAGGACAGACAGGAGGAGGAGGAGGACAGACAGACAGACAGGAGGAGGACAGACAGACAGACAGGAGGAGGAGGAGGACAGACAGGAGGAGGACAGACAGGAGGAGGAGGAGGACAGACAGGAGGAGGACAGACAGGAGGAGGAGGAGGACAGACAGGAGGAGGAGGAGGACAGACAGGATGAGGAGGACAGACAGACAGGAGGAGGACAGACAGGAGGAGGAGGAGGACAGACAGACAGACAGGAGGAGGACAGACAGACAGACAGGAGGAGGACAGACAGACAGGAGGAGGACAGACAGGAGGAGGAGGAGGACAGACAGACAGACAGGAGGAGGACAGACAGACAGGAGGAGGACAGACAGACAGACAGGAGGAGGAGGAGGACAGACAGGAGGAGGAGGAGGGCAGACCGACAGGAGGAGGACAGGTTAACAACGTTGGTTTCATTCATGAGGACGCTCTGTATGACGTTACGGAGAGTTGACGTGATGACGTGAACAAATAAGCGTCTGTACTATGATTAAAAAGCTTCACATTAGTTAATTAATAACCGTGATGATGTCAGACCTTTAGGAAACAGCAGCTGTGAAGCGTCCTCTTCAACATCACCGACGTGCGGAGGAGCCGCGCCGCCTCCACCCGCCATGACACACCACAGAGCCGGCTAACGGCTAGCAGCTAACAGCCAGCGAGCACCAGAGGATACACAAAATGTCGGACAGTAACAACAGTCTGTGTGCAGGTGACACAGAGCCGCGAGCTGAGGAGGAGCTGTGAGGAGAGCAGCGAGGAGGAGCTGTGAAGCTGCTGTCGTCTTAATAACTGACACAAAATATCAGCGCCACAACACAAAGAGTCACTTCCGGGTCGGAAATAATCATTTCCGCTCTGCGCGGATATTTCAAAATAAAAGCAGGCGGACAGTGTCTGTGAGCACTTCCACAGATCAGAACTCTGATCTTATCAGTTTAGTAATCATTAAGATTTGACTTATTATTTATTTAGTGTTGTATTTTCGCTATTTTACGCAAGGAAAAGATCCAGACCAAAACAAAAATGTATTTAAATGTTGTATTTTCATGACTTATCACTTTTAAACTTTATTTGAGTTCAACATAACATTAAAATCATTGACTGAAAGATTAATTTACAGTGTTGACGTATCGCCTCTCACCCATGTGTTCTTTCTGGCGATTTCTGTAAAATATGTTCACATCTTGCTGTGCTGTGTGTTTTTATGTGGTTCTGTAATGTTTTATGTTTTTGTGAAGATTTTTCCGTGTTGGTGTTTTTCTTTTTTTTTTTACAGGCTGTCTGCTATGAAGTTGTTACTTTTTCTGCCTGAAACTATTCCCAATATATTGTTATGTTATAAAACGGTTACAAAACGTACTGTCTGTAAATAATTCATCTATGTTTAATTACTCTACTCGGTAAAAGAGAAGAGAAAGAGTTCGAGAGCCCTGAAAAGGCTTGCGTTGGCCGGGAATCGAACCCGGGTCAACTGCTTGGAAGGCAGCTATGCTAACCACTATACCACCAACGCCTGTTCGTATGTTGAAGGAAAGCTGATGAGAACGACCTCTCAGCTGATGATCACATGGACGACATGAGCTGTTTGTACAATAATCCGTTAGTCCGTTTTTAATTGTTAAGCAGTGTGAATCAAACGTTCTGTGTAGCATGTTAACTTATTCTGACTGGTTCTGATGGATCACAGCTGACCATTTTAACAGGACCTGTCTGATACAGACATCAGACTCAGATTCAGGTCCAGCATCAACTGTGCAACAACTGTTTGTAAGACTGAAGTTCAGTTGTGTCGCTGCCACCATCAAACTATCACCTGCTGCTGAGAGAGAACTGCTCTGCAAGCCTGCAATCAATCAGATATCATCAGTATGTTTGGAGAGAGAAGGTGGAGTCTTTAGCCCAGAGAACACCACACCTACTGTCCTGGCAGGTGCTGGAAGAGTTCTGCTGCTCTAAAGAAGTCAGTGGAATATTGAAGACGGAGGATTATCTCCAGATTCAAGAAAGCCCAAAATAATCAGCAGCAGATTGAGTCTTGGGTGCAGCCTGGTGATCCAACAGGACAATGAACCAAACACACATCAGAAGTGGTGAAGGAACAGATGCATGGGGCCAGAACTGAGGTTTGGAATGGACCTTTTAAAGCCTTCTCTGATTGGTCAGTTCATCCTGCTTCTCCACAGGAAGTCCCGCCCCGCTGACAGCTGTGTTACTTCGTTAATTACATTAAAATCAAAATGACAGATTTCCTCTGAGGAGTCATCAGCTCAGTTACCTGAAGTGTAACAAGGTGAGTTACAGTAATCAGATTACAGTTACTCCTCTGAAGAGGCAGCAGTGACGGACTGAAGGGAAGATGTCACACATCTTTATATAATTAAATATTCATGCGCTGGCCTCGATGATGACTCAGCATGTGTTTCTCAAACATCTTGTCTCTTCCATCAGCATGTTGCGAATGTGTGCTGTTGTCTGGGCCGGTGCTGCTGTGTGTTCTGACCCGACAGTCAGACATATGAACTCTCACACAGTTCACTCAGCTGTTTCCAATAAAGCACAGGTGAATTATGTTTGTGTGAGCTCTTTATAACGGCTGTCATGTTGTGAATCTGTGGAAAATAATTTATCTGACAGGTGTCAAGTCACGTGTCCTGATGTGAGAATGTTTGTTCATGTCAGGTGTCTTGAACTCAGAGGTGTAGTATGTAGCGATGGCCACATGTTAAACTCACTAACTGCTTCTGTCACTGTTAGCTCAGCTAGCCGTACAGTTAGCGCTCTCTGTGTAGCCAGACATCATGGAATCACATGAAATGATCACTTGTCTTGTTCATATCAGAATTCTGTGACTGACCAAATGATTTTGTAAAATTCTGACTGTTGGTGAAATCAACTTGAAAACACTTCGATGCAGCATGAAATCTGTTGAGTAACTCGTTACTAAAGCTTTCAAAATAATAGTAGTAAAGTAGTAAAGTAGTAAAATAATAGTAGTAAAGTAAAAGTACAATATATAAATATTCAGAATAATCCAAACTGTAGTGGAGTGGAGTACTCATGTAGAGTGCAGTACATGAGTAAATGTACTCAGTTACATCAAATCACTGCTTCTACTGGAAGTGTTTGTGAGCTTATGTTTCATTCTGGACTCCGATTGGCTCTGATGATCAGACCAGCAGAGCTTCGGTCCAATCAGGTGCTGAGCTCACCGACTCCAAGTCTGTTATTTCCTGTGTTTCAGAGTGAGGTGGACAGGATTGGTCAGTGGGGACTCTGATGTGTGATGTCATCATGTTTACAGTTTCTGTAATGAGCCCCGACGGAGCTCGTGTCTTCATCAACACGTCTGTGTGGACACTTGGACACTCTGGAGACTCCAACCAGCTTCACTAACGGGCCAATTAACACACTCTGCTGCAGGGAATCATGGGAGGATGCTCTGTCGTCGCCAAGGTAACTGAGCAGGCCAGCTTCGGGCCTGTGTGGTTCTGATGAGGTTTAGTGGTAGAAGTAAATGTCCACGTGGACTCAAAGTTCACACAACAGTCCAACGGGACAAAATGAGGAGTTTATGATTTTAGTCGCTACAAGGTCAAAGGTCAGCTTCACTGTGACATCATAGTGTTCTGCAAAAACTCTTCTCAGGCAGTTTTTAATCCGTAACTCAGGACCATGTTTCACATTTGGTCTCAGCCCAAGTATGACTCACAACCCTCTGCACCAGCTCTGATTCTGATTCTGATTCTGATTCTCTGCTGCCGGCAGAGCGTTCATATGAGAACAAGCACTGACCGAGAGGAAACTGAATTAAAACCAGCTGGTCAGCTCAAAGTATTTTTATACATTCATGTTTCTCCTCGTTGTGTTAAGATGAGTGACACCTGTGATTAAGTTAGATCGACCTTTTTTCACCTGGTCTTTGAAAATGATTTTTAAAAAATAGGACAGGTGATTAAAAATGATCAATAACTATCAGTATGGACCGACTCAGCAGCCGTATCGGGTCAGATACTTCTGCTTGTTCCATCAGAAGCTGCTTCACTGTGAACACACAAGGGTTCTGACGGCAGCTCAGTTTGACTGATGTGGACCTGCAGCTCATTCTGTGTCTGCGTTTACATCAAGGTGATTAATTAAACAGCTGATTAATTGTATGGAAGCACAATATTGGCTTCTCTTCAACTAATACTAACTTATAAAAAAGATTTTTTGGTTTACGTTTTTGCACTGAGGGTATGAACAGCTCAGGTGTGGTGATTTAATGTTAAAGCTGTAATAATCACTCCTGATTCTTTACTTGTTCTTTTATTTAGCTCTTTGAAAATAAAAACTTTGACCTGTCAGCTGAGTACAGAAAAAAAGAGGCTTGCAGAAAGTCTGCAGAGAGGCAGCAACGAGCAGCTCGCTTTTCTCTTTGCAGAATACATTTGTTTTCTGCCTACAATTAAATTCAAGTCTCCACATTGCAAAACAACTTTATTTATAAAGCACCAAACAAAGATGTGTTTTTATCAGGAGCACAGAAATACATTAGACATGAGCTCTTCAAGAGAAGGGAAAATCAAACCACAAACCAGCCAAGAAAAAAGTAAAGATACAAAAGACCAGAGAGTCAGAGAGTTAGAGAGTATATCCTCTGTGTCCTGATGCCGCACTGATAGGTCTGAAACATTCAGGGGTAATGAAACACAGAACAAAGCCAACACAAACAGCTGAAGATTTCCCACATTCAGCTTTCCGGTCACCAGTCAGTGTGTTTTATTGGTCATGAGCTTTTGGGAAAGTCATTAAAGTGAGAACTGCATCAAAACAGACTAAACCCTTTAGATTCATATCTCAGCTCACAGATGTATATTTTTCTCCTGCATCAGTTTGTGTATACTTTGTCGAACCTCTTGCATTTTAATACCATAAATTATGGGATGCAGCAGAGGAGGAATGACAAAAAAATTCAGACCTGTAAAGACATTGACTGTTTTTGGAACTTGATGACTTACACGATTATAAATGAAACCAGAGAAGGAGGCCACGGAGAAATTAATAAATGCCACCAAGTGAGGGGTGCAGGTCTGCAGCGCCTTCCACTGAGACTGCTTCGAGGTCTTTAGGATCACTGTGAAAATATGAACATATGACAGAACAACTAGAACAAAAGGGAGGATGATGAGACAGATGGCGCAGCACAGACCATACACACTGATCACAGTGGTCTTTTTACAAGTAAGGTTTGCAATCACTAAACTGTCACATATAAGCTTGTGGATGGTGTGTCTGCACAGTGTGAGTCTGGATGTCAGATACACCTGGATGCCTGAGGACAAGCTCAGGATGGAATAAACCAGCAGCAGCATCAGTTTGACTTTAGCCGGGGTCATGATGGAGTGGTACAGCAGAGGTTTACAGATGGAAACATAGCGATCGTAGGCCATCAGCGCTAACAGACAAAACATACAGCTGCCATACACGTTAGTTAAGAACGCTTGTGTTAAGCATCCTTCCAGAGACGCCTCCTGCCGGCTCACCGTGAGGTGTTTGATGATACTCGGACACACAGATGAACTGCCAATCACTCCGCTCACGGACAGATTGACCAACAAAATGTACATCGGCTTGTGAAGGCGAGATTCAACACAAATAACCAGGATGAGGAAAAGATTGACACACAAACCTGAAATGTAAAGGACAGAGATGCAGATGACCAGTGCAGAGTTATAAACACCAAGAGAGCTGTAGAGTGTGAAGGTGACGGGGACGCTGGGATGGGAGCTGTTCATGCTGAAACAGGAAAAACAACAAACGACAGAATACGATGATTTCACCTTCCTACAGCCTGGACTGATGCGTACAGATCAGGTGTGGTTAGACATCATAACTGAATGTTTGATATCCGCCCATCATTTCCTCCTCCTCCTCCTCTGAATGAACTCACTAGAAGTGTCCTGATATTCATGCCTGCCTCGTCCTCTGGGCCCCTGATGGGCTGAGCTGAGCAGCCTGGGGAGTTGTTGAATCATCAGCCTGGTTGATTATCAAATTGATGTTTAAGATTATATGTTATTTTTCTGTGAGGTCTGGTTAAATCTTTTACATTTTAACAATACATGTCCCGCCCACAACACAGTCTGATTGGTTACATGCCACAATTAATAGATATAAACTAACACTATAAACACAGAGTAATCTGAATCTGCAAAGTAACTAGTAACTAAAGTTATCAAATAACTGGTGGAGAGGAAGTAGCAGAGGCCTTGGACCAGCAGGAGGCCTACAGTAGTGTGGACCGGGCCCTGTACCAGCAGGAGGCCTACAGTAGTGTGGACCGGGCCCTGTGCCAGCAGGAGGCCTACAGTAGTGTGTAATGTGGACCGGGCTCTGTACCAGCAGGAGGCCTACAGTAGTGTGGACCGGGCCCTGTACCAGCAGGAGGCCTACAGTAGTGTGGACCGGGCCCTGTACCAGCAGGAGGCCTACAGTAGTGTGTAATGTGGACCGGGCTCTGTACCAGCAGGAGGCCTACAGTAGTGTGGACCGGGCCCTGTACCAGCAGGAGGCCTACAGTAGTGTGGACCGGGCCCTGTACCAGCAGGAGGCCTACAGTAGTGTGGACCGGGCTCTGTACCAGCAGGAGGCCTACAGTAGTGTGGACCGGGCCCTGTGCCAGCAGGAGGCCTACAGTAGTGTGGACCGGGCCCTGTACCAGCAGGAGGCCTACAGTAGTGTGTAATGTGGACTGGGCCCTGTACCAGCAGGAGGCCTACAGTAGTGTGGACCGGGCCCTGTACCAGCAGGAGGCCTACAGTAGTGTGTTGTGTGGACTGTAACCTGTACCATCAGAAGGCCAAGAGTAGTGTGTAACGTGGACCGGAACCTGTCCCAGTAGGAGGTCTACCTTGGTAAGACTGGGCCCTGTGCTGGCAGGAGGCCTACAGCGATGCTGATCGTCAGAACAAGACTTCTAACCTTGGATCTCTGCTGGCAGCTTCACTCGACAACAATATAAACCATAACCTTTGTCGACAAAACTTAGAAAAGAAGAAGCTGAAATATCAGTGACACAACCAGAAATCAAGACAGATTCATTCATCAGCAACAGAACACGACTGACACAAGCGTTCTGTAACCCTTTCCAGTGGTCTGAGGCTCACAGCAGCAGACTGACTGCATCATTATTATTTTCTGTCTTTGATTGGACAGCTTCAGAGAGATGACAGGAAACAGGGTCTGCTGGGCCTGGGTCCTGCTCATGGGACACTGCTCTACCAACTGAGCTACTGGACCCATTAGTTTATTTCTGAGAGGTTATTGTTGGTCTCCTGCCCAGCTGACTCTTGTATGCACCGTCCCTGCGTCACGAAAAGGTTCGTTTATCAGCCATTTTACAGCATCAACACTGAGTTTGAGTCAGTTTATGTGACAGAACACAAAGACAAACTATTTATATGTTGAGTTTAGGAGTCTCTCAGTCAGAGGAGTGAAGCTGTTCTGTAGTCTGGTGCTACATCAGCAGATACTTACAGATGTATCTGTCACACAAGATGTACAGTACCAACAGGCTGGCCCTCTGGGGAGTCATACATTCAGAAAGCTTGAATGTGGTGTAAGTACACTGTTCATGTGTACGCACAATTTATATATTTGACTCCAGGTCTCTAAAGTGAGGCCAATGCAGAAAAAGCCTTCAACCTGCATTATTTTAAACACTGATGAAATGCTCAACAAGTACAGGTACATAACATCCCTGCAGGCAAAGTTGGCAGGAAGTGTGAAATATGAAAGCCTGTGTAGTTTATCATCATGTCCTTTCAGTCCAGTAATCAGTTAACACTAATCAGTCATGTTGTAACGGTAATAACTGAGCAGCACCATGTTTGTGTATATATATTTAACACTGAGTTTAGAAGTTTGAAGAGGCATTTTCTGACATCATGTGAATGTTAACATTCAGCTTCATCTTGCTACGTTACTTGGTGTCCGTCATTCTGTTAAACACAGCAGCCTCGTGTTAATATCAGACATTTACAATGACCTCTGCTGGGACCGAACACATGGTTCTGACATCAGAGCAGCCTGTGTGCAGCCTGACACTCAAATGCGGCCTCCTTGCACCAACAAATCCTGGAAAGCAAGTAGATGGCGCCTGCTTGTCACAGTCCCCACAGGTTTGAAAACTCCCATCTCCCATTGTCTGTGAGCGCACCTGAACACATCGTCAGTTCTGCTGCGACCAGACATATGGAGGAGATAAGTAACAGCTGCACTTGTTGTTGCATGCTTTTCTTTGTGCTCATCATGAACTGATTCAAGCCGTTCCACTCTGGAGCTAAAGTGTTAGTGTAGCCACTACGCCTTCTCTACCTCACTGTCTTTCCCCAAAACAGAAAATAAGTAATCCCATTCAACCTGGTCAAAGGCTTTCTCCGCATCTAAAGATATGACCATTTCAGCAGCTTGGGATGTGTTAGGTGATAGCACAATATTTAAAAGTCTTCTAATGTTAGATGATAGTGGATGATCTCTAACAAACCCTGTTTGATTTAAAGAAATTATGTCTGGTAAACAAGGGTCTGAACGGCATGCTAGTACTTTAGCTAGAAGTTTTACGTCTGAATTTAATAAACTTATCGTCTCCAGCTGCTACATTCATCGAAGTTCTTGTCTTTTTTAGGAATGGGCGAGATTGAAGCATGATTTAAAGTTGGAGGCAGAGAGCCCCGCTTCAGTGAATCATTAAACACATCTAATAACAACAAACTAACCAACTAACAAAGGAGCAAGTTGGAGAAGTGGGAGAAGTTTTTATAAAAGTCAACCAGAAATCCATCCGGCCCTGGAGCTTTGTTATTTTGTATTGATTTAAGATACGAGGATCTATGGTAGGTATATCTATGTTGTCCAGGAAATTATCCATTGGGGTCTTATTTGCAGGAGGTTCAGACTGATACTGGTTAGAATAGTGGGAAGCAAAGGTGGAGCTTATTTTAACTGGGCTGGTTGGTAGGGAGTGAGAGGAGTCATATATTTGTGATATGAAATTTGAGGCTGACTGACGTTAAAGTTGGAGGGCGAGGAGACAGCTGGCTTTATCACCATATTCATAATATTCATAGTACTCTGCTTTATCTGTAGAGAGAAGGTCACACTCAGATTGTAATTTGACTCTTTTAGCGTACAATTCTGGATTAGGAGAGCTTGAATATTCTATGCTAAGAATTGCATCAAGAAGCTCTTGCTGTTTTAGTTTATTCTTCCTAGCCAGATGTGTGCTGTATGAGATAATATCTCCCCTAATTACTGCTTTTAATGTTTCCCATAACAGAGAGGGCGATGTGGACTCAGTCTTATTGTTGTTGCGGTGGGGGTACGCCACGCATTGCCTGTGGATGGTGTGGAGATGATTTTGGGAAACGATCTGGCTGCTGGTGCTGTATGGGCTAATGTGCCGCCTCCTCCTCTGGTTACTGCTAGACCCTTGTTGGCTGGGGCGCGGGATGACAGTGGCCAGAGGTTTCCAGTGGTTTTCCCTGTTTGCGCTGTGATGCGTGCTCAGGGGGGTTTGGGTTGGGAGTAACGGGGAGTGTGAGTTTGTGGTGCCTTTGCCTGATCTGCCTCCATTCGTTTATCGGGAGGAGTGGGTTGAAATTCATCAGTCTGACCCAACTCTGTCCGCTCTGTTGGATGGTGTTCTTCCTGGAGACGCGGTGCAGGAGGTTGCGCATGGCAGTTTCCTCCAAAAGGGCTTGCTGGTGTGGAAATGGGTGCCATGTGAAGGTGATTTTGTCGGGGAACCATTGTTCCAGGTTGCTGCATTGGAAAAGTTTTGCCACATGGTGTTGAAAATGGCGCATGATGACTCGGGTCATTTAGGAGCGAGGAAAACCTATGATCATGTTTTGTGGTATTTTTTTGGCCCAAGTTGAAGAGTGAAGTGTCCAGGTATATTCAGTTGTGCCATACCTGTCAACTTAGTAGTAACCTGAGTCAGTCGATCAAGCCAGCACCGCTTTGTCCCATCCTGGCTGTTAGTCAGTCATTCGAGCACTTGGTTATTGACTGTGTGGGACCGTTGCCTCCGTCAGGCTGCCTGTATTTATTGACTGTGATGTGCCAAACTACGCGGCACGGCACCCAGCAGCGTATCCGTTGCACTCTGTTACCACCAGGTTGATTGTGAAGACTTTGTCACAGTTTATTTCTATTTTTGGTATTCCTAGGGTAATTCAGAGTGACCAAGGTTCTAACTTCACGTCTCATTCTCACAGGTCACAAGGTGAAGCATAACCATGCGTCAGTGTACCATGTGCAGAGCCAGGAGGCGTTGGAGCGTTTTCACAAAATGCTAAAGTCGCTGCTGCGCTCTTACTGTGTTGAGCTCGGGGGGGATTGGGAAGAGGGCCTGCCATGGCTGATGTTGTCAGCCCAGGAGGTCGTGCAAGAGAGCACCGAATTCAGTCCAGACAATCTTGTATTTGGTCGTACAGTGTGCGGTCCCCTTGTGATCCTTCAGGATGATTTGGCTGAGGTTGATCCACCTACAAATTTGATTGATTATGTAAATGGGTTTCGGCATCGCTTGTTTACACCTGTTGAGCAGGCATTTGAGAATTTGGATGTGGCTCAGTCTAAAATGAAAAATCGTTACAATTGTTAGGTGGAACGACGTCAGCTCAGTACAGGGGATCAGGTTATGGTCCTGACTCCAGTTCTGGATTCTCCACTTCAGGCAAAATTCATAGGCCTGTACATTGTGGAGTGTTAAGTTTCTTAGCAAAATTATTTCATTACCACTCAGCAGCGGAGGTCATGTAAATTTATTGAAGCCCTATTATTCTTGTGCTGCTCCTGTAACATCTGTTCAGTATTGGGAAAGTTCACTTTCTACATGAACTAGTTCAGTTCATAGTTCATAATTCAAAATTTTGAGCTAAATTCACATTTCCAAAAATGAACGAGTTCATAGTTCTTTTTTATCAATATGTTGCTGCAAGCTATTATTTTTCAAAATTATTGCAACAGCCCATACAGAACCATACACAAGAATTTTAGCAATTTTAACACTAAAACTGCAGCTCCGACAACATACTGCAACACCAGGTTGTCCAACTGCGTCTGGGAGATGAAGACAACGGAACCACTACTGTACTTAGTTAATGCAATTTGGGTGGTGGAGGATCTGTTTTGGCTCGCTGTTGTCGTTGTGCGATGTACGGGTTTGCTTCTTGAAACCTGGCGGGGGAAGTTTACAGAAAAAAGTCAGATTTTTCCCTCCTGGATCATCACTGACCTTTTCATAAAATGGTTTTAAGTAATCATACGAAGATGCCGTATTGAAGGTGGAGGCAGAGTCTGAAGTAGTGCAGCTGCCTTCATTTGTTTGTGCCTCCATGCGTCGCATGTTGATGAAGCATGTGGTGGTGTGACTCTGTGGTGGCTGGTGTTGCCAGCATTGTGTCCGGTCAGGACGAATTAATCTGTGTTTGTTAGGTAATGCCTCACTTCACATTTAGTATGCAGCTGTAAAGAGAGTTGCGTGCACAAACCTCTCATTCAGCGTTCTTTCTATACACAACAGCCAGATGATGAGTGATTTCCCGCTACATACTAAGGACTGTTTACGGTGCATTTTAGCCGGTTTTCGCCTGGAAGACTCGATGGAAATCTGGCAACGTTCACAAATGCCAGAATGAACGTGTTACCAATAACATTCATCAGGTAGAAATATGTACATTCAGTTTACGTTCGCCCAAAATATGAACAAGTTCATGAACGACCATTCGCTGAACACGTTCAGGCACAACACTGCATCTGTTTCTGAGTCTCAGTGTTCAAATGTTAGCCCTGCACTCATGGTGAATTCTGTGTCTTCAGGTTTGGTGTCCTCTGCCTTGGGGCCGGACGTGGAGGTATATGTCAGAGCACCTGACGATCCTGTGGTTTGTGTTAGGCCAAGAAATTCAGACACACTGCGTGATTTGGGGCGTCTCAGCGCTCTGAGCTTGCAGAGTTAATTAGGAGCTACCCACCACTGTTCAGCAATACTCCATCACGCACACACTCATAGACCACGAATTTGACATTGGGCCAGCACACCAATAAAATTTGTAAGTAAATTCGACCTTTTGAAAGTTTGCCAAGGTGACGGTGGCATACCTGGGCCGGGTGGTCGGACAGGGCCATGTCTGTCCGGTAGATGCAAAGGTGAGAGCTGTAGAGCAGTACCCCTTCTCAACTAAAAAGAAAGAGCTCATGCATTTCTCAGGTTTGGCTGGTTTGACTGGAGTTTTTGTAAAAACATTTCCGCAGTAGTTGCGCCTCTGACGGATTTGCTAACGGGGAATGTGAAGTATGTGTGGTCCCCTCGTTGTCAAACTGCATTTCAAAATGTCTCTGTTGTGCTCTGCTCCAGTCATGGCTGCACTGTGCTTAGATAAGCTGTTTAAGATTCAAGTAGATGCCAGCCAGGTGGGGGCAGGGGCAGTTTTGTTGCAAGAAACAGATGGAGTTGATAGACCTGTGTGTTACTTCTCAAAAAAGTTTAAGTCATACCAGCATAATTATTCAAGAATTGAAATGGAAGCACTGGCTCTTATTTGGGCTCTTCAAAATTTTGAGTTTTACCTCGGTGCTGGGGGTGGTCCCTCGGTCGTTTATACCGACCATAATCCTTTGACGATTCTGGGTTCACTGCAATGTCCGAACCAGCGTCTCATGCGGTGGTCTCTGCTCCTGCAGTCACACAGTTTAGATGTGCGGCACATTAAAGGCAAAGATTATGGTGGATGCTCTGTCCCGTGCCCCTGTGGGCTAAGTTGAATGTGTAGAGTTAATAAGATAATTCAGGAAAATGTATCACATGTGTAGTTTTGTATGTGAATACAGTTTATTGTATTATGTACTTGCCATCATGCCTTGTGGGGTTTTTTTTGTTGCCGTTTGACAGTGTGGTCTGGAGTGGGGTGCTGGTTGCCAGCCTGGCGATCTGGTAACAGAGAATCTGGTGATCTGGTTTGCCGTATAAGCAGGTTCTCGTTTATTGCGTCTCTCTTTTTTCCTTGCAGACAGATACCTGTCTCCTGGTGACGCGGCAGCCTTAAGCTTCAGTTCTTTTGGTTTTCTTTTATGCACCACACAACGTCGGCACACACCATACTTACCATGCATGCACATCCTACACCACTGATCTTACTGACTGTCACACCTCATGTAATTGTATTCTCTGATTTAACTTTATTTTTGAGTTAATATATGTTTTTGTTATTCCTTTGACACAGTGCGTCTCTATTGTTTGTCACGGCCAGTTGTGACACTTGGTGTACTTTGGAGAAATAAGAAAATTCTTTTGAGAGTGTGTGGAGCAGGTGCCAAGCATCTATGCAGCCCAATTCACTCATAATAGATGATATTGCCTTCGATATGACAGAGGGTATAAGAGTACTTTCAGGTGGGATTGGTCAAGTTTGGGGTCTCACTAGGTTCAGGTGTCCCCCTAGAATGAGATGATGAGTATCCAAGTTGGGAATTTTTGAAAAAAAGTCATACAATATGGTTTGTCTTAATTAGGGGCATAAACATTAATCAATACAACTGAAGTTTGATAAAATGTGCCAGTTACTATAACATAACGTGATGGGGATCAGATATGATCTGATCAGAGGAGAACTGGATACGTTTGTTAATAAGAATAGCAGCACCCCCGGATTTACTATTGAAAACTGAATGGAATATTTGCCCAACCCGGTTTGTGCATTCATGATTAAAAAGCAAGGATTTCACCTGGTTGAAAGCAGCTCACCTCTTTGCCACTGCAGCACTGAAGTCCTCGTAAAACTTGATGTTATGACCCCGATATGTCATATTATGGTGTTCCTTTGCCCATAGTAACACTCTCTCTTTATTGATGTAGCGGTGAAAGCACACTAACACAGGGCGGGAACCTTGATGAGGTTTGGGTCTGACACGATGATGGGCACGGTCTAGTTCAGGTGTGGAGTTCGATGGAGCCTCTGCAGCCACTTCCTTGAATAAATCTGCCATGAATTGTCTCGGGTTGTTACCTTCAATGTCTTCAGGAAGCCCAATCACTCTCAGATTCTAACGCTTTGAGGGAGACACCAAGTCCTCCACGGTAGCCTGGAGAGCCCCATGCTCTTCCGTCATTGAGGTTAGCTTGGAGCATAGGTCCACAACAGTCTTGCCTCAGGCTACTGATGTTATCCGAATGAGTCAAGAGGGCCGCTTCCATATTGTAGAACAGTGTTTAGCCACGGTAGTGGCAATGGACTCAGGAGCTGAATTAATCAGGGCGAGGGCCGCGTTCAAAGAGGATTCAAAGAGATTTTTCCAGTTCGACGATGAGCGTTTCCAAAGTGAGGGGGGGAGGCCCTGACGCCATGTTGCTAGCTTCCTGACCAGAGAAGGGGAGAGTCTGTTGTTGTGCCTGACTTTTCCGAGTTTGTTTACTCATTCTTGTGCAGGTTCAGCATGATGTTATTTAAAACAGGTGGTTACACCAAAAATATATTTGAACGAATGACGTAATTAACAAATATAATGTAATTGTACAGAGGAATGCCCCACACGTCCGTCCCCTATCGTCAAACCGGAAATCTCTGGTGAACCCTTCTGTTGAGACTGTTGGTCTGGTTGTTGGTCCCTGATTTGAATTAATTGTCATGACTGTAGATTCTTGTCCTTTGTGTTATGTTCAGCCTGTATTTGATGTCCATGTCTTTGTATCATGTCTTGTTGTGTCTTATGTTCTGTTTTTCCATGCCCCACTGTGTCCTTTAAGTTCTCCTGTGTTTTCCTGTGTTCTTCCCTCTGTCTGTTAGTATTTTTCCCTCCAGGTTTTCTCCTCTGTGCTTTTCCCCCTCGTTAGCACACCTGGCCTCCTCCCTCCCCTCTCTCCTCACCTGTTCCTCGTCTGGTCCTCAGTGTCTGTGTGTTAAGTCTGTGTGTTCCCTGCACTCCTGGTCTGGTCATTGTTTCTGTCTGCATCTGTTCATGTTCCAGTCCCCACATGGCATGATTTGGTTTTGAGTTTTGCATTTTTGATTTGAACTTTGTTTTTTTTGTTGCTACTTTACCTTTTGTGCCTTTTTGTCTTTTGTACCTGACACCCTTGGTTTTTGTATTCAGCTTTAAATTAAAGCTCGCCTTTTGTTCCCCTTTAATCCTGCCTCTTGTCCTTGAGTATGTCTATGAACCACACCTGCCCTGACATTGATTCCCAACACTTCATTACAACAACAGGAATCTAAACAACCTGAAATCTTACAGTTTGATGTATTTATTAAATCGATGCAGCTTCCCAGAGCTGCTGCTGTGGCAGAACACACACGCTGACACGCAGCAGTGCAGTATTGATTATTCTGAGTTCAGCCTCCCTCTTCCTCTCAGATGATCAGAGGACTGTTGGAGTAAATGATGAGAACATACAGCAGCTTTATCTGTGTGGTCACACTCTGTCTCACTGTGAGCTTTATTTACATGGTTTTCAGTTCAACACACACAAAGCTTTAATACCCAGCACTAATTATAAACTGAGTGTTTCACATGTGCTGAATGTTGTAATGTTAGAATTGAAGTTATTAATGTCAGAGACATGACAGTTGTACATCACAAACTGACTTTTTGTCAATAAGTGGTTCATACTGTGCCTTTTAACATATTTAGTGTATCTGTGGGTTCTCAGGGAGTCAGTTCACAGATTTATACAAATTCAATTTCACATTTAAATGCTTAAATGTTACAAACAGCATAAGTACCAAAATAATCCAAACAAGATTTTGGAGCTTTTCAGGAAACAGAAGTGTTGATGAGAAATGATAATAAAGAGAATATAGAACGATTCAGGAGGTTAAAAAGAGCTTAATGGTGAAAAGAAAAACATTTGTGTTGGAACATCAACGTTTGGTGGTTTAAAGTAAATCTGGATGATTCAAATCAACCTTTTTTCCATGTTTCATGCAAAAAAATGAATTATGCAGTCACAGTCAATAAAACTGTCACTTCATGAGCTCATGTGTTTGTATTGAATATCAGCAGATCTGTTGGTCGTCAAAAAACAGCTAAGTTACATTTTCTCCCCAGAAAGTAGGTTTTTGTATACATCGCGTATTTTGGACATTTTCAGGCCGTACAGTAAAGGGTTGACGAGCGGCTGGCATGTGAGCCAGTACAACGACAGGAAAACACTCACCATGTTAGGTAATCTGTTCTGAATGTCAAACCTGCTCTGCACTATTTCAAAGAAACATCCGAAAGAGAAATTGAGCAGAGAAGCGAGGTGAGGTGTGCAGGTACTGACAGCTTTCTGTCTCGTCTGCTTAGAGCCAGAGAAACACACTATAAGGATCCTCATGTACGTGTAAATAATTAAAACTATGAGACCAAAGATTACTGTAAACATGTGAACAAGGCCAAAGATGTTGTTGACTGTGGTGTCGGAGCAGGCCAGTCTGACCACATAGTAGTTGTCACAGTACACTTTGTGAATGATGTTCCCACACAGCTGCAGAGGGAAGGTCAGACCAGCCACGATGAACAGATTGATGAGAAGAGGGTAGAACCAGATGAGAGCAGTGAGCCTGGCAATCCTATCACATGTCATAAGACTGTTATACTGTAGAGGACAGCAGATAGCAAGATATCTGTCATAAGACATGATGGCTAAAGTCAAAAACTCTACACCCCCATAAGAATACAAACAGAAGATCTGCAGGAAGCAAAGAGAAGCAGGAACAGTGTGAATGTCAGAGAGAATCTGAGTCAGAAGGAACGGAAACAACCCTGAACTACCATACAGTTCATTTACAAACAGACTGCACAGGAACATGTACATAGGTTCATGTAAGCTCCTGTTCATACAGATAACCACGATGAGAAATACATTAGCACAAATTATTGAAAAGTAAAAAGTCAGAACAATCAGAAAATATAAGTATTTAACAGTCCCCGTGTCAAAGTAAGAAGCGAGTGTGAAATATGAGACGTGTGTCGAGTTCATCATCATCCTGCTGTAAAGAAGCTTCTCACAGATGTGTGAAAGTTTAGATGACAGCAAAAGAAAGACAGCACCATCATCATAATCACATTAGTGTTCTGAAACCATCTGTCACAATTCAAACTCACCATGAGTTTATTTAAAGTGTGAGACAGGTGCTGACAGCTGATAACTCTGCTGCAGTCAGACTGCCAGCTCCTCCAGCCGAGCCCGGGCACCGACGCCTCCTCTTGTAACCCTGTTGAGTCAGGGAGACGCCCACAGCAGCAGTCTGCCCTCGTGATCATTTCTTATCATGTCAGAAACAAACACAACACACATGTCTGATCATTGTTTGATTGTTGAAAGAAGAAAACGACACAGATGCTGCAGGACGAGCTGGACTGTGTCGTCTGTTGTGTTCGGACTCCTCCACACTCTGAAATTAGATTTTTCTTAATGACATGATGATAAATAATAAGTCCTTTGTGGGCTTGATGATGAAGAGCAGCATCTCTTGAACCTGAGTGGTTCAGATGCAGGTGTGCAGGTTGAAGTGAGTGCAGCTGCACACTGACGGTTGTGCACTGGGTTGCACCAGACATAAGTTCAAACTCAGCCCAGTTTAAACATAATTTCTAACTTGGGACTAATATTTTAAGGGTTGCACCAACTGAAATAGATTGACTATCAGCAGAAGTTACACCTGAAACATCCCCCTGATGCCTCGGCAGGTTTAAAGTCCTCCGTAAGACAGCAGGTGTCACGCTGCATCGTTTTACAGATATGTTGAATATATTGTATTTGGATGCTGGCGTACACAGTCTGGCATTAAATTTTGGTTAGCTACTCCAGAGAGTTCTGTTATCCTTCTTTATTGATTCCACACATGGACAATGTACAGGATGTGTTGTGTTGTGGTTTCCTTGAAATGTACAAATAAACAATAACAAATATATTAGTATGGTATGAAGAAAAAGTAATATGACTGTAAATTAAACAGACACATACTCAAAGAATGTAGTGAGATAAAAACTGAGGTCAAAAAATACTCTAATGGCCACACTGGGCGCCTCAGACCACATCATTACAATTTAACACACAACTGTAACAAACATAAACACAGTCAGATGCAAAACCCATCGGCAGCACCAGACACTTAATCAGAACAGTGTTATATGTTGAGAAGATGTATATGAAGGAAGACAAACATATTAACCAGCCTGTGGCAAAATATCTCCTGTTGTCCATATTCTGTATGTGAGTGCACGCATCACAACATGGCGGCCGGTCCGGTGACGCTCAGCTCTTCCTGTACACGGCAAAGCAGGAAGTTTGCCCAGATAGAATATGTTTGAGGATGAGGAGTGAAAATAACCCTGACTCAGAGGTGAGACAACTTCATAATTAACAACCAGTCACTGATTTATAACAGTCATCATGTGCTTGTTATAGTTATTACTTCCTATGTTTTATCGCCAGAAGTTGTCGTTGATGGTTTCACCACTCGATGGCGCTGTTGATATTTTAAACAAGCTGTCAAACAGTCATCAACTCATCGTGATGCTTTTTGTCTCATGTTACCTGTTGTCACGATGTTAAGATGGTGAGGGTCTCAGTGGTCGATGTTAGTGGTGTACGATCAGCTCGACCCTGACAGACACCAACTGTTCCTTTCATTTTGACCAGCTGACAGTTGGTAACTCACTGAACCAGCTGGATCACCGCGAGGCACTGATCACATCACATTGTGAAATCCACTGCTACTTGTCAAGTTGAGTCCCATCCGCCCGGCTCGGTGGAGCTGAGACGGGTCACTTCTCACTGCTGCAACTTTTTAAAACAGTTTGTCTTGGTGCAACCTGACTCAGCCGGTCTGGAGCCATTTTGAGCCTTTGAGTGTTTTATGGTGTAAAACATGAAAAGTGAGGAGTTGACCATGTTTGTCCTTTTGATCCCTGAAACAACAGTTAACACTGCTGGCATTAATTAAATATATTCATGTTATGTTCAGACCAAACATGTAGGAGTGGGAGCAGTGAGGGTAGTTCAGATTATAACAAATAATTTACAATATCTGATGTAACCGTATAAAACAACAGTAACACATGACTTCTTGTACGTACCAGCTTGGCGTCACATCGCTGCGCGCCGCTGATCTGCTGTCGGTTCATTCATGAAGTTCATTTATTGTGAAATGGAAAGCTATAATTTCATGGAGCCAAATGAAATATGAAAACATATCAGACTGAATTCTTCTTGTGTGATGTTTGTCATGTGTGGAGCATGTGTTCATTCAGGACGCTCCTCTGCAGGACGTCAGACTGCTGCTGTGGGCGTCCTCACACCTGGTTAAAACTCTGTCAGCAGGTGGACAGATAATGTCTCGTGTCTCATGTTAGTGTTGAAGAGACAAGTGGTGATAAGAAGTGCGTCTGTGATAATGATTCAGTTTACTGTGGAGGCTGAACATGCTGAGAGAGTTCCTGCTGGAACAGTTAGAACGAAGGATGAAGACAAACTGAACACAGGATTCATATTTTGACACAGTTCTTGAATACTGATTACATATTTTAGCTGTCAGTGCTAATCTTCTGCTCGTTCAACTTCTTTATCATGATTTTCTTCTTTGTGAATATGTTCAGTATAAACTATTGTTTGCATGTTTGGGTGGTTTAGTTTGACAGTCTGTATCAAAATGTTACATTTCTCCTCAGCAATAGTTCCTCTGAGAGCTGAAAAAAGGATGAAGACAAACTCTACCCAGGGCTCATATTTCTCTCTGAGTGCCTACTTTGACACTGGGCTTTTAAAATATCTCTACTTTATGATTATTTTGTCTCTGTATATTTTAATCATTTGTTCCAACCTTCTGCTCATCGTGGTTATCTGTATGAACAGGAGCTTACATGAACCTATGTACATGTTCCTGTGCAGTCTGTTTGTAAATGAACTGTATGGTAGTTCAGGGTTGTTTCCGTTCCTTCTGACTCAGATTCTCTCTGACATTCACACTGTTCCTGCTGCTCTTTGTTTCCTGCAGATCTTCTTGTTATACTCGTACGGCGCTGTAGAATATTTAAACTTAGCCGTCATGTCTTATGACAGATATTGTGCCATCTGTTTTCCTCTACAATATAACACACACATGACATTTAACAAAATTGCCCTGCTTGTTGCTCTAACATGGCTTTGCTCTTTCCTCCTGTGTGTTGTGATGACATCCTTGAGTAACTCTTTACAGCTGTGTGGGAACATTATTGAGAAAGTTTACTGTGATAACTACTCTGTTGTGAAACTGGCCTGCTCTGACACCAGAGTCAATAACATCTATGGACTCATCATTACAGCCCTCTCAGTCTTCGGTCCTCTAACTTTAATATTTTACACATATATAAAGATTTTTAAAGTGTGTTTCTCTGGCTCTAAACAGACAAGACAGAAAGCCGTCAGTACCTGCACACCTCACCTCGCTTCTCTGCTCAACTTCTCTTTTGGGGCTTGTTTTGAAATATTACAGAGCAGGTTTGATATGAACAGTGTTCCTAATATGTTGAGAATTGTTCTGTCATTGTACTGGCTCACATGCCAGCCTCTGTTCAACCCTTTACTGTACGGCCTGAATCTGTCCAAAATCCGAATCATATGTAAAAGTCTAGTCTATTAAAGAACTCTGACAGATTTGAGTATTTGCTGGGACATTGAAAATTGATTTGTTTTAAAGTGTGACAGCTGAAGTTCAGCTGAAGAACTGAAGCGTTCATTGTGAAAGAAAGTTCAGTAATGTGTTTCATCAAAATAAATCAGTAACATTATCATATGTTTGACAAAGATTTTGTTTCTGTCTTTTGTAAAGTCTGTGTAGTTAGAAAACCTTTGTGATTTTTTAAGGGCTCACCTTGTTAGTGTAGAGATCTCTAACAGACGTAGAACCTGTGGAGTCCTAACAAGAACCACTGATCAGACATCATTCGCAAACTATATTCATGTGAGGATCTGACACATTTGGCAATAAGATGAAAATGGACCTTTTTTAATCCTTTTGCAAAACCTTTGTAGCATCCTTCCATGAATGTATGTGTGTTATTTATATATTTTAATATATGTGGTATGTAACTTTATCTGTATTCATTTATGCCCAGTAAATATGAAATATCACGGAGGGTGAATCGTTTACATTATACACATTATAAAGGATTCACTGACACAGACCAATAATAACATGGATTTACAATGGTTTATTTGTACAGTATAAATGTGGGAGGACCGATATTGTGTGGGAGGGGTGGATCGAGGGTACGGGTAGAGGGATGAAGGGTTAGAGGCATGGGGGGTCAGGGTCGAGGGTAGAGGGATGGGGGGTAAGGGTCGAGGGTAGAGGGATGGGGGGTCAGGGTTGAGGGTAGAGGGATGGGGGGATGAGGATCGAGGGTAGAGGGATGGGGGTCAGGGTCGAGGGTAGAGGGACGGGGGGTAAGGGTCGGGGGTAGAGGGACGGGGATGAGGATCGAGGGTAGGGGGTTGGGGGGTCAGGGTCGGGGGTAGAGGGACGGGGGATGAGGATCGAGGGTAGAGGGATGGGGGTCAGGGTCGAGGGTAGAGGGACGGGGGGTAAGGGTCGGGGGTAGAGGGACGGGGGATGAGGATCGAGGGTAGGGGGTTGGGGGGTCAGGGTTGAGGGTAGAGGGATGGGGGGATGAGGATCAAGGGTAGAGGGATGGGGGTCAGGGTCGAGGGTAGAGGGACGGGGGGTAAGGGTCGGGGGTAGAGGGACGGGGGATGAGGATCGAGAGTAGGGGGTTGGGGGGTCAGGGTCGGGGGTAGAGGGACGGGGGATGAGGATCGAGGGTAGGGGGTTGGGGGGTCAGGGTCGAGGGTTGAGGGATGGGGGATGAGGATCGAGGGACGAAGGGTTGAAGGGAGGAATCAGGGTCATGGAAGGTTGGATAGAGGAGAGGGTTGATGGGCCGGTGTCGGTTGATGGTGATTAGACAGGATGGAATCGGGGAAGTCGAGACTATGTGGGGGAGCTGTCTCTCTGTGTCCTCTTATGGGATTCCAAAAGGACTTCACGCAGATGTGCATCGCCGTTTCTGATGTTGTTCAGGTCGTTATGAATGTATGTGAGGTATGCTGGAGAAGTTTACATGGACTTAGGTATGAATCTAGGTGGAAGAGGTAAATGGGTTGAGGCTGATCGGACTGATTGGTTTTGCTGTGTTTGAGGTAAAAGATGAGAGTTTCAGAATGGATGGAAACGTGGCGAGTTGGGTGGTAGTTGAGGGATGCAGCGGTGAACTCCGAGCAGCGTAAAAATCCGTAGAATGCTAATTTGAACATGGATTCTAGAACCCATTCTTTACCGATGTGCGTAGATAGATAGCCCATGCGGAGAGTAGTGATACAGCGAGCAAGGAGGTCTGAAGTGAGGGGCTGACGTTTTTGTGTAGGACATGGTTCAGCCTTACGTAGACCTTTCATTAACCCTTTAAGTGCCAAAGTCGCAAATTTGCGACACAGCATTGTACTCAACAAAACAGCTGTTTTCTCCTAACGGGGGGTTACATGTCGTTCATATTCCTCACCACTAGCAAGCAGACATCTCTTACTTAGACCTTAGCTCATAAATACGTCATGCTTCAACGCAAAATGTTCAAGGAAGTCCCATGCAAACTGTTGGGTGAGAGACCGGAGACAGCGCGCAACGGAGTTATTCTGCTGAAGCGGCAATGGTGGATTTAGAAGTTATTGAGACGAAATAAACGACAATAGCAAGCAAATAGTTGACACGTAGGGAAGTGATTGAGCTCCCATTTGCTGATTCTGATTCTGAAATGGAAAATCTAACTTTGTATAGCAATGGCGCTGCTGCATAGAGCGAGGAACATACACAAGCACAAACATACGACCCTTTGCCCAACATAGGTGGGAATGGAAATGATACACGAACTCGTATCCGTAGGGGAGTGAAGTGTCTGTAGAAGGGCTGATGGGTTTCGTAGGGGAAACAGGGGAAGGCAGAACAGGGCTGGACATGATGATGAGGATGAGGATGATGATGATGGTAATGGTGGATGGGCTTACTTTAGAGATGAGGAAGTATATCAGGAATGGATAAAGCTCTCTGATGAGCAAATTGGATATCATGGTGACAGAGCTATAGTTCTTATTCTCTCTGTGCCTTGCCATGACAGGCTCCACATTCTACAAATACTGCAAACTTTTATCTGGATAGATGGGCACAGATAAGGCCTCTGCAGCTAAAAGATGCCTACTGTTATAATAATAATAATAATAATAATAATAATAATGAAGAGAAGAGAAAACAAGAAAAGGGAAAGAAAAAAAGACAAGAAAAAGAAAAAGTGTCCTGGGGGGGTTGTGGTGGGTAAAAAAAAAGAAAACGCATACTGTTTACATGAGTTTTGTGGTGTAGTAATAGTTCTAGTTTACAACTGTTGGCTTAGAATTTACTTTTTCCCTGTTCACTTGATGTGTGGACAACATAACAAATGGATGGAGTGGAACGTGGGCATGGAGAGATGAAATGGAAGCAGCTATGGAGATGAGGTGTGACAAGAAGGATCAACCTGGCATGGCGTAGTTGAGGTGGCGTAGCAGCGAGAGTAGTTGCTGTTTGGTGCGTCTGTAAGCCAGAAGGAAATTTGAAATAAGTAAGGCAATCTGGTGGATTTTCTCAGTAGGCAGGGATGCTTGGTGTGAAACAGAGTCGATGATGATGCCCAGAAATTCCAGGGAAGTGCTGGGGCCTTCCATTTTCTATTAGGCGAGAGGAACTCTAAGTTTGTGGAATGTGGAGGTCAGAGTGTTGAGACCGTACACTTTCTTCCAGAGAACACCGAAAAGACCCCAAAAGTCTGGGTGGATGGGAAGGACTTTGAAAGCGCTGGTGATGTCTGCCTTGGACAGCCAGGCTCCTTGGCTGACTAGGCAGATGAGGGAGATGGCGTGATCGATTGTTTTGTGCTGCATGGAGAAATCTGGGCTGGGAATTAGGCTATTAATGCTTGGGACAGTTAAGCCGTGGGGGGATGGGAGGTTTATGATTAGTCTCTTTTTTTCCTGAATATTTCCTAGTGGCTATACCGATCGGACTGATTCTGAATGTTGGGAAAGGGGGAATGTAAAATTGTCCGATCATGAATTTTTCTTGGGGCGGCTGTAGCTCAGCGGGTAGAGCAGGTCGACTCGTGATCGAAAGGTCGCTAGTTCAAATCCCGGCTCAGGGCAAGGCTGAGCTGCATGTCGAAGTGTCTTTGAGCAAGATACTGAACCCCACATTGCTCATCAGTGAGGGCCCTGCGATGAGCTGGCGACTTGTCCAGGGAGTACCCTGCCCTCGCCCTGAGACAAGGCTGGGATTGGCTCCAGCAGCAACACCCCGTGACCCCATGGAAAGGGATAAGTGGTTACGGATAATGACATGACATGACATGACATGACATGACATGACATGACATGACATGAATGTTTCTTTAACTTCCTCATCCAGGAGACTGTCGACTATGTCAGGCTCGGAGATGGGAGACACACACACATGCATATATCTCTGGCAGAGTTTAGGCTCTGCTAACATTTTCGTTGCACCAGCTGAAATAGTTTAATTTCAGGCAGAAGCGGTTGTTTAAAAGGTGAATTTAACATCACACAAAAACGTTATAATGTTGGTGAGTAAATCTCTGAGGTGAGATGACTTTATCATTTACAACCAGTCTCTGAGCCTCATCATGTGCTTGTTATAGTTATAACTCATGTGTTTCATCACTGTATGTTGCAGTTGGTGGATTCACCACTGGATGGTGCTGTTGTTATTTTGAACCAGCTGTAGATGAAGGCAGGAGGACAGTTCTCACCTCAGTAGTTGAGATGGAGGTTACAACTCTACAAACAACAACACAGTCTCAGTATCAAGTCTCTATGGATCATATTGTGTCAATGTTACACTCTAACCTCAGACACAACCTTGAGGCTCAATGTGGTGTCCATGAAACTTTTGTAATGACTGGATGACAGACTGGTCCGGTTCCATTAATAGTATCAGTCAAATCGTCCTCCTCTGCTTAAACATGTGTCATATTAAACCTGAACGAGTACACCTTCAGAACCAGAAGTTCACTGTTCTTCTGACTCGAGTATCTGCAGAGTGAAGTGTGTCAGTTCTGCCCTCAGCTGCCTGAGCACCATTACTGACGGCACGTTTTTAAAATGACAACAAAAGATCTTATCACAGGTAGTAAATGATCTCAGATAGGGTTTGGATTTACATTAGTTACATTTTCCATTGTTGCTCCTGTTAATGATTCCTCAGCAGTAATAAAGGCTGATTGGCCACGTCTGTCGGATCAACTGATAAAACATAACAGAGCAAAATACAACACCCAAGATAACTGTCATCCATCATCACCTCAAACTGTACACCATGCTGAATCCTCTTCATTACCACACACAGCAAACAAGACTTGTGTCCACACAGGTGAGCTCAGGGGATGTATTTACACTATTTATTCCTTATTCATGGATGGAAACCGTCTGCTGATGACCGACATGTCACCACACAGCAAACGCTTACATATGTTGCATATTTTGGACATTTTCAGCCCGTACAGCAGCGGAGTAAAGAGAGGCTGGCATGTCAGGAAGTACAGTGATAATAAAATGGCCAACACATCAGGAACACTGCTCATATCAAACCTGCTTTGTAAGATCTGAAAACAAACGCCAAAGGAGAAGTTGAGCAGAGAGGCGATGTGAGGAGTGCAGGTACTGACGGCTTTCTGTCGGTTCTGTTTGGAACCAGAGAAACAAACTTTAAGAATCTCAGCATAAGTGCAGATGATTAAAAATAGAGGCACGATGACAGAGATGAAAGTGTAAAAGAGACCGTAAATGTTATGCAGTCTGGTGTCAGAGCAGGCAAGTTTAACAACAGCGTAGTTTCCACAGTAAACTCTGTTAATGATGTTCCCACACAGCTGCAGAGGAGCACTCAGTGAGATCGGTGCAACAATCGCAAGAAAGGGGAAAATCCATGTCAGAGCAATAAGCACAGCAACTGTTTTAGGTGTCATACGAGTGTTATACTGTAGAGGACAACAGATAGCAAGATATCTGTCATAAGACATGGCAGCTAAATTGAAATACTCTACGTTTCCATAAGAATACACACAGAAAATCTGCAGGAAACAAAGAGAAGCAGAAACAGTGTGAATGTCAGAGAGAATCTGAGTCAGAAGGAACGGAAACAACCCTGAACTACCATACAGTTCATTTACAAACAGACTGCACAGGAACATGTACATAGGTTCATGTAAGCTCCTGTTCATACAGATAACCACGATGAGAAATACATTAGCACAAAGAATTAGAATATATAAACACATAACAATCATGAAATAGAGATATTTTAAAAGCCCAGTGTCAAAGTAGGCACTCAGAGTGAAATATAAAACCTGTGTAGTGTTTGTCTTCATGGCTGTGGCTCATCAATCACAACTGTTAACACATGAAGTCAACATGTCTCCTGCTGTCTGAGGTTGGTCTGCAGCTAAAGCTTCAACCACACACGGTAATGAATCAGCCAGTCACCAAAGTCCTGACTGAGAGAACGCCTTGAACCATGAAACAGATGGACATTGTGCTGCTTCAGTCCATCCTGAACTTCTTTAACCTGCTTCAGCAGCAGCAGTCTGACGTCACCGGAGGACCTGCTGGCCGTTCGTCACTTCTAAATGATATCTCACAGTCTCAGCTTGTGTTTTGTACTGCACTTTATTGATCTATCAATATATTTCTCTCATTGGTTGAATGAATGCAAGAGAAAACAAAGAAGATCAAACAACTCTTGTTTCCTTCTCTTGAGGGAACATTGTCAGTCTCTCCGTGGATGTGATTATCAAATAAATACACATAAGTCCTGTTTGTGTATATATATATATATATATATATATATATATATATATATATATATATATATATATATATATATATATACATACATACATACATACATACATACATACATACATACATACATACACACACACACACACACACACACACACACACACACACACACACACACACACCAAGAAGGAGGGAGCAGACCTTCATGTGGTGTTCCTGGACCTTGCCAATGCCTTTGGCTCAGTCTCCAACAACCTCCTCTGGACAGCTTTCGACTACTTCAGGGTTCCAGTGGCCCTCACAAACCTCATCAAGGCCTACTTCCAGGACGTGCAGCTATGCCTGACGACAGCAGAGTGCATCACAGTGTGACGTCATCTGGAAGTGGGTATCATGTCTGGCTGCACCATCTCCCCACTAACCTTTACGATGGCCATAGAGGTGATCATTGGAGCATCTGGATGGATGGTCGGAGGACAGCGCATAAGAAGTGGCCAAGGATGCCACCTGTTCAAGCATATATGGACAACCTCACAACACTTACCACAACCAAGGCTTGTACGGTACGTTTTTTTGAGAAAGCATCAAGAGAACATCAAGTTGGCTTGGATGAAGATCAAGCCAAGCAGGTCCAGAAGCATCTCCATCATCAAGGGGAAGCTGTCAGACCAGAGCTTCTACATTGGGGATGAGGCTATTCCAACTGTCTCCGAAAAGCCTGTGAAGAGCCTGGGTCGATGATATAATGCCTCCCTTAAAGACACTGAGCAAGTAGATCAGCTCAGGAAGGACGTAGTCAGTGGACTGGAGAAAATCAACAGAACCGCTTTTCCTGGCAAGTTGAAACTCTGGTGCATGTAGTTTGGGCTACTTCCACGCCTCATGTAGCCACTTACCCTATATGAAGCGCTACTCTCTAAGGTGGAAAAGCTGGAGAGACTGATCAGCTCATATGCAAGGAAGTGGCTTGGTCTTTCCAGGTGCCTTAGTAGTATACGGCTCTATGGCAAAGGAGTTTTAGAGCTACCCATTTCCAGTCTCTCAGAGGAGTACAAGTGTGCCAAAGTCAGACTTGAGATGATGCTAATGGGTTCCAGAGATCCATTTGCCGCCAAAGCTGCCCCTAGACTGGCCACTGGGAGGAAATGGACCCCATCTGTAGCATCCAAGCAGGCAACGGCAGTGCTCAAGCACAGGGACATCGTGGGCCAAGTGCAGCAAGAAAGAACAGACTTGGCCTCGGGTCACGTAGACCAGCCTGGAACAAGGCTTCTCATTTCCAGGGACGCAAGCTTGTGGTGGAGGAGATATATTGGCAAGAGGAGGCAACAAGGTGTGCCAAAGCTGTCGCTCAGACAAAGCAAGGCCAATGGATGACATGGGAGGGAGTGGAGAAGAGCTGTGGGAGATGGAGACATTCAGGACAAGCTTCACCATCAAGGCTGCCTATGATGTCCTTCCATCTCCCAAAAATCTCAACCAGTGGTACGGAGTAGATCCCACATGCCTCCTCTGCCAGACCCCAGCAACACTCAAGCACATCTTGGTGGGCTGCAAGACCAGTCTCAAGGTTGTTATAGCTGGCATTCGACCAGAGGCTGTTGGCAGACTTAGGTCAGAGGCTCTGGTCCCGGCTGACATTGTGTTGACCAACCTCAGACCAGAATTCGTACTTTGGTCGGCCTCACTCCAGCTTGTCTATATCATCGAGGCTACAGTGCTCTGGAGGATGCAGTGGGGGAGGCCTTCGAGCGAAAATAGCTGAGGTACGCCAAGCTGGCAGCTGATGCGCAAGATTGAGGCTGGACAACAAAGGTCCGACTGGGGGAAGTTGGCTGCAGAGGGTTTGTAATCTCATTTACATCGAAGCCACTATGGGAGATGGTAGTGCGAGGGAAGCCTCATTGGCAGGCAGTCCAACGCCTCTCCAGAGCTTCTTGAGTCAGTGGCTGTTGATGAAAAGAAAGGTGGTCAACAGGGGCCTTAAAGTGAGCAGATGGCATCTAGAGGGTGAGCCTGAGACACCAGGATTCACTGTTGAACCCTCTGGAGGTGTTGTGGCTCTACGAGCAAAACACCAGTAAAAGAGGACGCCCACTTGATAACTCAGAGGATGCCATCTGTCACATTCTATGGCTGCAGTCTTCTGTGTTGGGTTTTTGTGTTGTGTATTTGTTTTTTTGTTTGCCTGCAGAGGTGCACTGGAAGGCTGGGCGGAGTTTGTGGTCTCAGTAGGGATCCTACACACATGCGCCTGCAGCAGGTTGTTATTCACCGCCCACTTTAAAGCCTGAATCCTCACGCTACCTGTTGCCAGATGATTCCACTAACATCACGTGGTAGATGGCTCAGTCGTTAGCATTTGCTAAGACTTATTCTAGTGTATATGTATCTTCCAGTGCTTCTACTAACACTGTCTTACTTTGCCTTCAGTAACCTCCTGTGCTGAGATCGACCAGTAACTCCGCTCCTGTGTGCTAGCACCTCAGCACTCACTCCACCTGCTCAGCACTCTACCGGGTGCCTACACACCACCCAGCTCTCCAACACCTCAGTGTGCAACCTCTCCGTCATCCTCCACCTCATGGTCTCTTTTTCAACTGCCTGCAATTCAGACACACACCTACTGTGACTCAACTTGTGTTCAAATAAAGTGCCTTTGCATCCAGCCTCAGCGTCATGTCCACTTTTGGGTTCCACCTGACTTGAAGAGCATAACACTATCTCTCATTTGATCATCCCACAGAGTCTCTTAGCAGCTTGGCTCAAGTATGCAAATAGGGATATTAACATCTAGTCCAACAAAACAAAGATATATATATATATATATATATATATAGACACAGAGAGAGATATATATAAAGATATATATATATATATATATATATATATATATATATATATATATATATATATATATATATATATATATATATATATATATACACACATATACATATACATATACACACACATATAAAGATTGGTTGATTTATAACTATGTGTATTATATATATTATATCTATAACAATATAGATAAAAGTATATATACAGTAATGTATATGTCTCAACAAAAAAAAAAACACAATATCACCGTCGATGGAGTAAAAAGAAAAAAATACTGGTCAATACCTCATCATAGCAACTATTTATCGAGGATACCTTAAGTACATAAGTGCTATGATTTAAGTGTCTAGTCTATTGCGGAAGAAGGCGAGTGATTCAACTATCCTGACATTGGTCTGGAGTTCGTTCCACCACTGAGGCGCCAAAACAGAGAAGAGTCGCAACTTCACTGAGCGGGCTTTGCTTGCTGTCAGTGATGGCCGTACCAGCCGGCCAGCTCATGTAGCAATTGCAGCATTCTGGATACGCTGCAATGGTTTAGTCGCAGAGGCTGGGAATCCAGCCAAGAGCGAATAGCAGTAGTCCAGGCGAGAGATGACCAGCACTTGGACCAGGAGTTACGTGGTGTCCTTTGTGAGGAAAGACCAGATCCAGCAGATGTAGAGAGCAAATCTGCAGGATCGGGCCACAGCAGTTGGGGGTGCAGGACAATCAGCCTCGAAGATTACGCCCAGGTTCCTCACGTTTGACAAAGGCAATCAAGTGATCTAGTGTATAGTGAAAACAGAGGTGGTTCCAATACTGAGCCTTGATGGACACCAGTTTCCAGAAAGCAGGGTTCGGACAAGGAGCCATTCCATGTGACCTGAAAGGTGCAATTTGTCAGGTATTATGTGAATCAAGTTAGAGCTGTCAGGGTTGGGTTAAAAGGGAAAACTATGGAAGGGGAAGGTGGACTCAAACGCAGTTACACACGGGAGGCAAAGATAAAGAGGAACAAAAAGCGAGCTTTAATATAGCAAAAGCCGAATGCAAAAAACCAAGGCAGAAAAAACAGGACAAAAAGCAAAGTAACAACCGAAACAGCCAGGCAAAGTAGCAACTTAAAGGCAAGACAAAGTACAAAGAAAAAAAATCAAAGTTCAACTCAAACATGGAAAAAATGCAAAATAAATCCAAAACCTACCAAACAGAACAGGAGCATGAACAGGAGCAAGGAACAGGAGCAAGGAACAGGAGCAAACAGAAAACAGCAAACAATGACTGGACACGGAGAGAGGGAAACACACCGACTAAATACACAGACACTAATGACATAACGAGGAACAGGTGAGGAGAGAGAGGAGGAAGGAAGCCAGGTGTGATAATGAGGGGGAGGAGCACAGAGGAACAGACCAGGAGGGAACAAGACAACAGACAGAGGGAGCCAGAGGGGAGAACATAGGAGAAACTTAAAGGACACATGAGGGCATAGAAAATCAAAACATGAGACACAAGACATGGAAAAACAAAAACATAACACAAGACATGATACAATGACGGGAATCAAATACAAGAAACCAAAAACCAGATACAAAGACAAACACAAACAGGAGTCATGACAAGAGCAGAGTCAATGATGCTAAGTTCAGCCGGAGTGGAGAGGAGGATTTGGTGGCTGACTGTCAAACACAGAAGATAAGTCGAGGAGAATGAGGACTGAAGAGTGGGACGAGGTTCTGGAGAGACTCAGTCACTGTGAGGAGGCCCGTCTCAGTGGAGTGACTAATTTGGGTCAAGGAGGTCATTTTGTGAAAGACACGATGACAGTTGGTTGTAGACTGTGCATTGCAGAGTTTTAGAGAGGAATTAAAAAAGATATCCTGGTCTGTAGTTTTGGATGTCAGCTGAGTCCAGGGTGGGTTTCTTTCGGAGTGGCTTTACTGTGGTTGTCTAGAGGAGCTGGAGCCCTGAAGTGAGGGAGGAGTTGATCAAAGAGGTGAGGAATGGCAGGATGTCATGAGAGAAGGGAGGGGGTGAAGTCAGAGAGGAGGTAGTGGAAGTGAGCAAGGTTATCAGAATGATTCTCTCTCTCTGCTCGTAGATCCAGACAGCCGGGGAGTCGGGAGGAGAGGCTCATGACGGTTGGAAGGTGAGTGGACAAACAGTGTCTAAAGAGGAGAGGGAGGATAGCAGAGTGGAGGAGGCTTCGTCACTAGACACTAGAGAAAATTGGTCCATAGGGAGTTCAGATTCCGGCGGGTGGTGACAGTCTGAGGTCTGGGGGTGAGGGAGGTGGTGAATTTTAAGGGGAGAGAGAAAGTGACAGCGTGGTGGTCAGATACAGTAAGCAGGGTGATGGAGAGTGACAAGGTACTACAAGACCTTGTGAAGACAAGATGGGGTAGGTTCCCGGCTCGGTGGGTCGGTGGAGAGGGAGAGAGTGTGAAGTCATGTGGAGAAGAAGTCAATGAATTCAGAGTAGCACAGCTTCACGCATTGTTAGGCACCCTACCTACGCAGGGTGATGCCAGGAACTAGAGAAGCAGCAACTCTGTGTTTTATATATATATATATATATATATATATATATATATATATATATATATATATATATATATATATATATATATATATATATATATGCCACCTCAGCTGGCTCCTCTTGATGTGGAGGAGCAGCGGCTCTACTCCAAGCTCCTCCTGGGTGACAGAGCTCCTCACCCTATCTCTAAGGGAACGCCCCGCCACCCTGCGGAGGACTCATTTCGGCTGCTTGTATCCGGGATCTTATTCTCTCGGTCATGACCTAAAGTTCATGACCATAGGTGAGGGTAGGAACATAGATTGACCGGTAAATTGAGAGCTTCGCCTTTCAGCTCAGCTCTCTCTTCACCACAACAGACCGATACTGCGGCTGCTGCACTGATCCGCCTGTCAATCTCACGCTCCATCCTTCCCTCGTTCGTGAACAACAAAGCAAAACACATGTGGACTGGTTGGGCAAACTCCCATGAACCCTCGAGCACCCTGCGGGTATAGAGCTGAGGGTATAGAGGGTATAGAGCTGGTCCAGTGTTCCACGGCCAGGACGAAAACCGCATTGTTCCTCCTGAATCTGAGGTTTGACTATTGGCCGAATTCTCCTCTCCAGGACCCTGGAATAGACTTTCCCAGGGAGGCTGATGAGTGTGATCCCCCGATAGTTATAACACATCCTCCGGTCCCCCTTTTTGAATAGAGGGACCACCACCCCGGTCTGCCAGTCCAGAGGCACTGTCCCTGACTGCCACGCGATGCTGCAGAGACGTGTCAGCCAAGACAGCCCCACAACATCCAGAGACTTGAGGTACTCAGGGCGGATCTCATCCACCCCCAGTGCTTTGCCACTGAGGAGCTTCCCAACTGCCTCAGTGACTTCAGCTTGGGTGATGAATGAATCCACCTCTGAGTCCTCAGCCTCTGCTTCCTCTATGGAAGGTGTGTCAGTGGGATTGAGGAGATCCTCAAAGTATTCCTTCCACTGCCCGACAATATCCCCAGTCGAGGTCAACAGCTCCCCACCTCCACTGTAAACAGTGTTGGTGGAGGGCTGCCTCCCCCTCCTGAGGCGCTGGATGGTTTGCCAGAATTTCCTCGAGGCTGACCGGTAGTCCTCCTCCATGGCCTCCCCGAACTTTTCCCAGACCTGAGTTTTTGCTTCCATGACCGCCCGTGCCGCAGCACGCTTGGCCTGCCAGTACCCGTCAGCTGCCTCAGGAGTCCCCCGAGCCAAGCCTGCTCAATAGGACTCCTTCTTCAGCTTGACAGCATCCCTTACTTCCAGTGTCCGTCACTGGGTTCGGGGATTGCCACCACAACAGGCACCAGAAACCTTACGGCCACAGCTCTGAACAGCCGCGTCAACAATGGAAGTGGAGAACATTGTCTATTCGGACTCAATGTCCCCAGCCTCCCTCGGGATCTGGTCCAAGCTCTCCCGGAGGTGGGAGTTGGAGACTTCCCTGGCAGAGGGTTCCGCCAAACGTTCCCAGCAGACCCTCACAATACGTTTGGGTCTGCCAGGTCTGTCCAGCTTCCTCCCCTGCCAGCAGATCCGACTCACCACCAGGTGGTGATCAGTTGACAGCTCAGCCCCTCTCTTCACCCGAGTGTCCAAGACATACGACCGGAGGTCAGATGACACAACCACAAAGTTGATCATTGACCTTCAGCCTAGGGTGTCCTGGTGCCACGTGCACTGATGGACACCCTTATGCTTGAACATGGTGTTTGTTATGGACAAACTGTGACTAGCACAAAAGTCCAGTAACAAAATGCCACTCGGGTTCAGTTCAGGGAGGCCGTTCCTCCCAATCACACCCCTCCAGGTAACACTGTCGCTGCCTACGTAAGCGTTGAAGTCCCCCAGTAGAACAACGGAGTCCCCGGTTGGAGCACTCTCCAGTACCCCTCCCAGGGCCTCCAAGAAGGCCGGATAATCTGCACTGCTGTTCGGCTCGTAAGCCGAAACAACAGTGAGAGACCTATCCACGGCCAGAAGGCACAGGGAAATGACCCTCTTGTTCAACAGGGAAAACTCCAACACATGGCAGCTGAGCTGGGGAGCTATAGGCAAGCCCACGTCAGCTCACCGCCTCCTTCCAAATCCAGAGTGGAAGAGAGTCCAGCCTCTCTCAAGGAGTTGGGTTCCAGAGCACAGGCTGTGCGTGGAGGTGAGCCCAACTATCTCTAGCTGGTACTGCTCTACCCCCCGCACTAGCTCAGGCTCTTCCCCCCCAGCGAGGTGACATTCCATGTCCCCATGGCCAGAGTCACCATCTGGGGATTGGGTCGCTGGGCCCCCCGCCCACAACCGCCACCCAAATCATATGGCACCGGGCCCTTCTGAACCCTCCTGCAGGTGGTGAACCTACTGGAGGGCGGGCCCACATCGCTCTTTCGGGCTGAGCCTGGGTCCCGGTAATGCCATTCGGGGCGACGTGAACGTCCTTGTTTTTATACTCATCATCGGGGGCATTGGAACCGCTCTTAGTTTGACCTGTCACCTAAGACTAGGACAGGGCTACTGAAAGTTTCCTGACTGTGACTGCCCATTACATTACATTAAATTAGTGACAGTGAATAGCTACTTGTTCTTAGCATTTGTTAAAGATAACTTTCTTTGCCAAATAAATTAAAAGCATGTTGGAACTAGCAATATCACCTCTCTTGCAGTGCCAGAATCTACCTACTTTTAACTTCAGTGTTAACCTGATTATACAAGACATACAGTAATTGATTTTCCAACCAGTGTATACCGAACCGAAAACCATGACCACAAAACCATGATATGAAGTGAACCGTGGATTTTGTGAACCGTTCCACCCCTAATATATATATATATATATATATATATATATATATATATATATATATATATATATATATATATATATATATATGAAATGCACTGAGTGCAGCCCGTCAGTCTTCAGTATCCTCTGAACACACAGAACACAGGATGGCGACTGTAACACACAAGCTGCAGAAAGTACACTCCCCTTCTAAACTTACAGATACTTCGTATCACATTGGCAAATTATCTCACATCCTGTTTGCTGTTCAACTCTCTTTTTTGCAGCCACAGTAACGTTACACATGCCGATCATTTTGTGAAAATCTTGATATTGAATTGGGGACTAAGACATGACTGGTTACCTAGCTAGTCTTGTTGTTAAACATAGTGTCAAATTATATTTACTGTTTGTCAACCATATGCAATGTTGTTGACTTTGAATCTTGCTAGCATACCGTTAGCTTTCTGGCTCATCGCTGAGAGGACTAGAATATCTCCCATTGTTAAGTTGTATCTATGGTCCGTCTTATATACTGGAGGAGTGAACAACGTTTCCGTTGCATAAGAACCTTACAGGAGGGTGATGATTGTTCCAGGTATTAGTCAAACCCTCAGGCGTTACCAGGGAAACTTACTTATGGCTTCTGAAAAATTTATATTTTGAAAATATAAATTAATGGTCTTAATGTCTTTTTTTTGGAAAGTGACCATGGTATAAGCAGGATAATGCCCGACGAGGTGTCCATAATCGAGAATAAATGGACTTCGTGGAGGCAAACATCCTCCGCTGCACATTGGATGGTTTTAAGGCCTCCACGCCTTGTCGGGCATTATCCCTTACTTTTATATATGAAGTGAAAGGACTGCAGTAGTATGTGAATTTATTTGATAATCACATCCATGGAGAGTAGAGACAAAAAACAAGAAGTGTTTGATCTTCTTTGTTTTCTCTTGCATTCAACCAATGAGAGAAATATATTGATAGATCAATAAAGTGCAGTACAAAACACAAGCTGAGACTGCGAGATATCATTTAGAAGTGACGAACAGCCAGCAGGTCCTCCGGTGACGTCAGACTGCTGCTGCTGAAGCAGGTTAAAGAAGCAGAGGCAGAGTTCAGGATGGACTGAAGCAGCACAATGTCCATCTGTTTCATGGTTCAAGGCGTTCTCTCAGTCAGGACTTTGGTGACTGGCTGATTCATTACCGTGTGTGGTTGAAGCTTTAGCTGCAGACCAACCTCAGACAGCAGGAGACATGTTGACTTCATGTGTTAACAGTTGTGATTGATGAGCCACAGCCATGAAGACAAACACTACACAGGTTTTATATTTCACTCTGAGTGCCTACTTTGACACTGGGCTTTTAAAATATCTCTATTTCATGATTGTTATGTGTTTATATATTCTAATTCTTTGTGCTAATGTATTTCTCATCGTGGTTATCTGTATGAACAGGAGCTTACATGAACCTATGTACATGTTCCTGTGCAGTCTGTTTGTAAATGAACTGTTTGGTAGTTCAGGGTTGTTTCCGTTCCTTCTGACTCAGATTCTTTCTGACATTCACACTGTTTCTGCTTCTCTTTGTTTCCTGCAGATTTTCTGTGTGTATTCGTACGTGTGTGTTGAGTATTTCAATTTAGCTGCCATGTCTTATGACAGATATCTTGCTATCTGTTGTCCTCTACAGTATAACACTCGTATGACACCTAAAACAGTTGCTGTGCTTATTGCTCTGACATGGATTTTCCCCTTTCTTGCGATTGTTGCACTGATCTCACTGAGTGCTCCTCTGCAGCTGTGTGGGAACATCATTAACAGAGTTTACTGTGGAAACTACGCTGTTGTTAAACTTGCCTGCTCTGACACCAGACTGCATAACATTTACGGTCTCTTTTACACTTTCATTTCTGTCATCGTGCCTCTATTTTTAATCATCTGCACTTATGCTGAGATTCTTAAAGTTTGTTTCTCTGGTTCCAAACAGAACCGACAGAAAGCCGTCAGTACCTGCACTCCTCACATCGCCTCTCTGCTCAACTTCTCCTTTGGCGTTTGTTTTCAGATCTTACAAAGCAGGTTTGATATGAGCAGTGTTCCTGATGTGTTGGCCATTTTATTATCACTGTACTTCCTGACATGCCAGCCTCTCTTTACTCCGCTGCTGTACGGGCTGAAAATGTCCAAAATATGCAACATATGTAAGCGTTTGCTGTGTGGTGACATGTCGGTCATCAGCAGACGGTTTCCATCCATGAATAAGGAATAAATAGTGTAAATACATCCCCTGAGCTCACCTGTGTGGACACAAGTCTTGTTTGCTGTGTGTGGTAATGAAGAGGATTCAGCATGGTGTACAGTTTGAGGTGATGATGGATGACAGTTATCTTGGGTGTTGTATTTTGCTCTGTTATGTTTTATCAGTTGATCCGACAGACGTGGCCAATCAGCCTTTATTACTGCTGAGGAATCATTAACAGGAGCAACAATGGAAAATGTAACTAATGTAAATCCAAACCCTATCTGAGATCATTTACTACCTGTGATAAGATCTTTTGTTGTCATTTTAAAAACGTGCCGTCAGTAATGGTGCTCAGGCAGCTGAGGGCAGAACTGACACACTTCACTCTGCAGATACTCGAGTCAGAAGAACAGTGAACTTCTGGTTCTGAAGGTGTACTCGTTCAGGTTTAATATGACACATGTTTAAGCAGAGGAGGACGATTTGACTGATACTATTAATGGAACCGGACCAGTCTGTCATCCAGTCATTACAAAAGTTTCATGGACACCAAATTGAGCCTCAAGGTTGTGTCTGAGGTTAGAGTGTAACATTGACACAATATGATCCATAGAGACTTGATACTGAGACTGTGTTGTTGTTTGTAGAGTTGTAACCTCCATCTCAACTACTGAGGTGAGAACTGTCCTCCTGCCTTCATCTACAGCTGGTTCAAAATAACAACAGCACCATCCAGTGGTGAATCCACCAACTGCAACATACAGTGATGAAACACATGAGTTATAACTATAACAAGCACATGATGAGGCTCAGAGACTGGTTGTAAATGATAAAGTCATCTCACCTCAGAGATTTACTCACCAACATTATAACGTTTTTGTGTGATGTTAAATTCACCTTTTAAACAACCGCTTCTGCCTGAAATTAAACTATTTCAGCTGGTGCAACGAAAATGTTAGTAGAGCCTAAACTCTGCCAGAAATGAAGAAATGACTCAGAGTGTAAATTGTTACATAAATGCAGCTGTGAACTCGTCATGCTCACTACATGAAGTTAAGTGGTCCTGTTGAAGCTGCCTGCAAAGTCAGTTTGATTGATAGGAGCATCTCATGTCGTCACCATGCTGTGAGACTGGTGTATTGTAGGTGAACAGGCTGTGTTGTGCTTCAGTTATATGTTCACACTGTCTGTGATTCAGGGACAATGACTGCATCTTCTCAGGATATCAGAATTGCAATCTAACAAATTCATGATACTGTTATCATCGTGAAATCTATAGACAGAAACATGTTTAGAAGCAATCAAATTGTTCTTGTGTCTATAACTGTAAAACCATAAAGAACAGTTGACATCAAGAGGGAACGACCAGATGAACATTTACAAAAGATCCACGAGGCCCAACATCTTGGCTGGATGATATTATCATACGTGAATCATTAACAAGATATCAATCATTAAATGTTTTACGTCACAGTTATTGTGAATATATTAAGCCTAGCCCAAACAAACAAAGTGCTTTATAACTCTCTGAACAGAATTAACAGCAGAACACAAGGGAGATGTATCTATTTATTTTACATTATCGGTCAGATAATAACAGGATGGAGGCCTCTTCATTATAAAACAGAGTGAGGGGAGCTGTGGCCCTGCAGGAACATGTGCCTCTGTCCTCACTCTCTACTGAAGCTCCTCTCAGTTAATTCTGTTTCCATTAAAACAACATTGCACTGATGCTTACAGATTAAACTCTATTTACTCTTTAAATTGTGTTTGAAGTCTGGAGTTTCGTGTCTCAGTTTTAGGGGACACCAGACGTGAGTGTGAAAGTTCTGTGTTGTAAAATGAAAGTTTAATAGTCTGGACACTCGGACCATCAGTCATGGCACTGATTAGCTGCAGGGCTGTGTGTGTTCTGTGTGTGTCCACCACATGATGTTTTGGTTTTTGACCCCTGTCGATCCAGAAGGTTTCGCTAAAAGCTGTCTGAAAACAAGGGATAAGCTACCATGTTGCTACACTGCTGAGGGGCCTGGACCCCAACCTAAGAATGGTTGACCTCAAAGTCCAGTTAGTTTGATTAGTGTGAACACAGGTGAACAATACCCAGGCACGGTTTGGGATCTGTGTCTGGGTCTCTTTCGAACAGACCTGATTTGGTCTTAATGATGTATTACACTCTCCAATCGATAAATACTCATTCCAGTCACATCACAGTGTGGACGAGCAGGTTGAGGATCTTCATGTAAATAATATAATGAATAAAAAGAAGTAACAGAAGTTCTCATGTTGTTTAGTATGTGTCCATCCTGAGGTGATGTCACAGCGGTCTGAGGGGAGGTCATTATGGGCCTCAGCCCTCTGTGGACCAGTTAAACCAGTACTGAGGTCTGCTCAGGCTGATTGGTCTCACTGGTTAGCAGCTCTGACTTAATTTGCTTCAGAGGGAATTAGTGGAAACTGTGACTAATGTGAAGACGCCTCAGAGACAAACATGTTGACATGCTGAGGTGACCTTTGACCTGAGGGACACCAGCATCAATTTACATGTTTGATTTGGATTTTGAGAAATTGACTGTATGTAAATGTTGCCAGACACAGAGAGGAGTCATTCTGACAAGAGACTGTCAAAAAGGTCGGCCCGTACCGAGCATTACTCATCAAGGAGATCAACAGACTCTTACTGGAACCAATATACACTTGTCACACTTGTCAAAGCTGAGAATAAGTCAGCTACAATTTACTGTATTAAGTACAATTATGAGGTACTTCCTGTCTACACGTATCTGATATCTTTAGTAACTAATTACTTCACAGATTGTGATGTTCAGTGTTGACAGGCTGCATCAGAGCGCTGACTGGTCTGTCTGTGTCTCTTACTGCCAGAGTTCATGCTGAACGAATACACATACGCTTATTATATCATTTATTGTCTGGTTACACAGTTAGCAGACATCGTGAGTGGAGTCAGAGGCATCTTTTTATTCATGTGTTTCCTTCAGTCAGCCTGAAAGACTTTACAACAACAACATCCTCTTACACATGACGCGGATGTTGGACATGTTCAGTCCGTACATCACAGGGTTAAAGAGCGGCTGGCAGGTCAGGAAGTACAGCGATAAAACAATGTGCAACACACTGTGTACACCTTTCATATCAAACCTGCTCTGTAATATTTCAAAACAAACCCCAAAAGAGAAGTTGAGCAGAGAAGCGAGGTGAGGTGTGCAGGTGCTGACAGCTTTCTGTCTCGTCTGTTTAGAACCAGAGAAACACACTTTAAGGATCCTCATGTACGTGTAGAGAATTAAACTTAGAGGACCAAAGACTGTGAGAAAAGTGACAATCAGTCCATAAATGTTATTTACTCTGGTGTCAGAGCAGGCCAGTTTCACAATGGAGAAGTTTACACAGTAAACTTTGTGGATTGTGTTTCCACACAGCTGTAAAGGAGCAATCAGTAATATCAGAATAACAATGATAAGAAAAGAGTATAACCACGTTACTGCAATGAGCAAGACAACCTTCTTAAATGTCATACGTGTGTGATACTGCAGAGGAGAGCAGATAGCAAGATATCTGTCATAAGACATGACAGCTAAGGTGGAAAATTGTACACACACGTATGAATACACACAGAAGATCTGCAGGAAACAAAGAGAAGCAGAAACAGTGTGAATGTCAGAGAGAATCTGAGTCAGAAGGAACGGAAACAACCCTGAACTACCATACAGTTCATTTACAAACAGACTGCACAGGAACATGTACATAGGTTCATGTAAGCTCCTGTTCATACAGATAACCACGATGAGAAATACATTAGCACAAACAATTAGAATATATAAACACATAACAATCATAAAGTAGAGATATTTTAAAAGCCCAGTGTCAAAGTAGGCACTCAGAGTGAAATATGAGACCTGGGTAGAGTTTGTCTTCATCCTCTTTTCAGCTCTCTCAGTGTTTTTCAGTAGAGGAACTATTGCTGAGGAGAAATGTAACATTTTGATACAGACTGTCAAAGTAAATGATCCAAACACACAAACAGTAGTTTATGTTGAAAACATACATCATGAAATGAACTGACCAAGACAAGAGGGAGCACAAGGATTATATACAGACACACTAATGATGAGATGAGGAACAGATGAGGTGAGTGAGGAGGGAAGAGGACAGGTGAGGGGAATGAAGGGAAAACCACAGAGAGGGAAAGACACACAGGGACATTCCCCCCCACCACCACCAAGAGACATCCACCAGATGTCCCAAAAAGGCCAAAGCAAACAAAAAAAGTCCAAATGAAGCTGGGAAGGTGGAGGAGGCCCAAAGTCAGATTTGGGGGAGACCTAGGAGGGCTCCAGGTGCCTTGAAGCTAATCTCCAATGTGGAGAAGCTTGAAAGGGCTTTAGTGGAAGAATGAAACGGCAGTAGCTCCCTGATAGCTGCCAGCATCCTGTACCCTAGATAAATCCCCAGTGGACCCATTCTTGGGAACCCGTCTGGTGTATAATGTGCCCCCCTCAAGAAAGTGATGGAACGGCAGAACAGGAAGCCGGACCTCAGCGACACAGGACATGGCCTGGAACATCACTTTCTTGAGGGGGGCACCTTATACACCAGACGGGTTTCCAAGAATCCCAGCCCAGCTGACACCTGTTCCTGCTCCTTCGTCTGTGGCCCAGTTGACATCTGCCATGGTGTCGGCTTGGGAGCTGTCCGAACGAGCAGCGTGGGCCTGCCCTCCAGTAGGCTCACCACCCACAGGAGGGTTCAGAAGGGGCCAGTGCTATTTGATTTGGGTGGTGGCTCTGGGTGGGGGCCCCGACGACCCAATCCTCGGACGGTGACTCTGGCCATGGGGACATGCAATGTCACCTCGGTGGGGGGGGAAGAGCCTGAGCTCGTGTGGGAGGTTGAGCGGTACCGGCTAGAGATAGTCAGGCTCACCTCCACACACAATCTGGGCTCTGGAACCCAACTTCTTGAGAGAGGCTGGACTCTCTTCTACTCTGGATTTGCCTGCGGTGAGAGGCGGCGAGCTGGTGTGGGCTTGCTTATAGCTCCTCAGCTCAGCTGCCATGTGTTGGAGTTTACCCCAGTGAATGAGAGGGTCGTTTCTCTGAACCTTTGGGTCGGGGATAGGTCTCTTACTGTTGTTTCAGCTTATGGGCCGAACAGCAGTATATAGAGCACCCGGCCTTCTTGGAGGCCCTGGGAGGGGTACTGGAAAGTGCTCCAACTGGGGACTCCATTGTTTTACTGGGGGACTTCAATGCGCACGTGGGCAGTGACAGTGTTACCTGAAGGGATGTGACTGGGAGGAACGGCCCCACCTGAATCCAAGTGGTGTTCTGTTGCAGGTCTTCTGTGTTAGTCACAGTTTGTACATAACGAACACCATGTCCAAGCATAATGGTGTCTAACCCAGGGTCTAACCCAAGCGTACAGCATTACAGGCACAAGCAAAAACTCGGGTCTGGGAAAAGTTTGGGGAGTATAGAAAGGACTATACGCTATGTGCATTATACACAGGAGGCATTGTACATTGTATACAGGAGGTAACAGAAAGTTACATATTGGACATTTAAGGTGAAAAACAATTAACCTTACTTAGCCGCCTGGTCAGATTTTCAAATATATGTTCTACAAAGTCAGCTCCAGTCAGAGTATCAGTTATAAATCGATCAGTATCAGTTGGACGTTTCTGTGATGAGGTTAAACTGCTGCTGTGGGCGTCCACTGAACTGAAAAGATTAAAAGAAGCAGAAGCAGAGCTTCGGCTCAGTTAGGAGGGATTGACTGAATAACCAGACATAATTCATATGTACTTCATGTGTTATTGTTACCCTCAAACCAACAATCATTAATGTTATTTGTTCGAAAGTTTAAATATTTAAGCTTTACTAATAATTTCTCTATGAACCAGAAGAAGATCATGAGAAACTCTACGCACTTTTCATTTTTCTCACTCGTCGCTTACTTTGACACTGGTCTTATGAAATATTTACTTTTCATGATTATTGTGTTTTTATATGTTTTAATCTTCTGTTCCAACCTTCTGCTCATCGTGGTTATCTGTATGAACGGGAGCTTACATGAACCTATGTACATGTTCCTGTGCAGTCTGTTTGTAAATGAACTGTATGGTAGTTCAGGGTTGTTTCCGTTCCTTCTGACTCAGATTCTCTCTGACATTCACACTGTTTCTGCTTCTCTTTGTTACCTGCAGATTTACTGTTTGCATTCTTATGGCACTGTGGAATTTGCAAATTTATCCATCATGTCTTATGACAGATATCTTGCTATCTGTTATCCTCTACAATATAACTTGTATATGACATGTAAGAAGGTCACCTTGCTCATTGTTGTAACATGGTTAACCTCTTTTCTGGCAGTTGTTGCTCCAGTATATCTGAGTTTCTCCTTACAGCTGTGTGAGAACACCATCCACAAAGTGTACTGTGACAACTACTCCATCGTCAAACTGTCCTGCTCTGACACCAGATTGAATAACATTTTTGGACTTACTATCACTTTTCTCACAGTCTTTGGTCCTCTAACTGTAATCTTTTACACGTACATGAGGATCCTTAAAGTGTGTTTCTCTGGTTCCAAACAGACGAGACAGAAAGCTGTCAGCACCTGCACACCTCACCTCGCTTCTCTGCTCAACTTCTCTTTTGGGGTTTGTTTTGAAATATTACAGAGCAGGTTTGATATGAAAGGTTCATCTAATGTACTCAGAATTTTCTTGTCATTATACTGGCTCACATGCCAACCGCTCTTTAGCCCCATACTATATGGACTGAAAATGTCTAAAATCCATTCTATATGTAAGAGTTTGTTTGGTTGGAAAGTGTGGAGAATCTAAATATCTGTCCAGCTGTTACAGTTTTTTTTACATGATTAAGTAAAACAAAAAATGTAGACTGTTTTTCTGTCAGCTGTCCCATCATTTATTTCACTGTAGCAGAGTTACCTGTGACACAAATATTACCGTATCTAACACACTGCTTTTCACTCCAGCTTCTTGTCATGGATATAAAATGGTCTTGGATTATCCACAGGAAGGTTGTCTGTTTTCACTTCACTTTTTGGAGATCTCGGGCTCAATTGGGAACTGGCAGCTGTAAGGGACATCTGAACTGAATGTACTGAGCTGAATAATCTAAATTAATAATTACTTCTTGTGTAACTACTGATGCCTGCTTATGAAACTTGTTTTTATCCAGGAGAGGAAAAAGACTCCATATGAATTGTCTTAACAAACATGAAAGTAGACCTTCAACTTATCTAACCTTGGAGTTTAAAGCCTGTGCTTAGACATCAGAGAAATTGCCGTACTTCTGTACCCCCTCGGGTGGAAAGAGCTCTGTCCCTATTCAGCTGAATAGTTGATGTGACTCTGGATTTGCTGTCTAACTTTGCTGATTTTGTTTACTGACATTGTCTATTGCATAGTATAATTTGTTATGTAATTTTCTATGATTTCCTGATATTGAAATATTCAAAGCTTGGTCAAGTTGAGTATGTTTATGCTCTCACCAGGAAATTATAAGAATTTCCACCACAACAGCCATTGAAATGTATCGTCAATAGAGATATATTGTATATCATTAAAATATCAGTAAAAGAGATTGAATCTTTAATTAGCTTCTGTGTTTTGTTTTACATGTGTGAAGTTTGGCCACTTAGGCCACTGTAACTAACTTATTAGCTCAGGTAGCAGAGCAGCTAGCAGTCTTAACTGGGAGCTCCGCGTTGTATAATTAAAAAACACGGGCCAGGGCCAATGTTGGGAAAGTTCACTTTCTACTTTGTTACATGTGGTCAGGTCAGTGCCCTGTGTGTGTGTGTCCTCTGTCTCCGCCCTGCTCCGCCTTCCTGAGCTCAGGTGTGGGCAATCACCTGAGCAGGTAAAAGGAGGCAGTATCAGGGCGTCGCTCTCTCTGATTCCAGGTGTGTTGCAGGAGGAGGGCGGCTGCGCTGCCTCACAGTCTTTTGCTGTTTTCTACTTTGTTGTTGATTTGAGTTTGGGTTCAGTTCCCCGGCCTGTTAGAGCACCAGGGCTTTGTTGTTTTGTTTGGGTTTGAGTTCCTGGTAGTCCTGTTTTCCTATCTTTTTGTTTTCTTTCTCTACGTAGGTTAGTAGTTTTGATTAGGCAGCTTTAGTTGGGAGGATTCCCCAGATGCGACGGTCATGGCTGGTCTGGGGTCTCTTCTCTCTTTTTTTTCAGTTTGGCCAGGAACTCTTGCCCTTTTCTTTTGTTAAATAAAAACATTTAAAATTGACTGCGTTGAGTCGGCGTCCTTTATATGTTACTGGCCTCTTTTTGTTCGAGTCTTTCTTTGTGTTCAATTTGGGGCCATAACATACTTGAACTAGTTCAAAGTTCAGTTCACAAATTTTAAAATGAACTAAACTTCATAGTTCCAAAAATGAACGAGTTCATAGTTTGTTTGTTTTTTTCAATATGTTGCTGTGGGCTATTATTTTTCAAAATGATTGCCACAGCCCACATAGAACCACACACAGGAATTATGTTATCAGTTTTAACACTAAAACTGCAGCTCTGACAATTTACTGCAACACCAGGTTGTCCAGCTGCGTCTGGGAGATGAAGACAGCAGAGCCACTACTGTACTTAGTTAATGCAATTTTTGTTTTGACTCGCTGTTTCTGTGTCTCTTTTTTCCCACATATTTTTTTTGTATAGACAGTACAGCTGAAGAGAGCAACAGGAAACAGGGAGAGAGTGAGACGCAGCAAAGAGACAGCGGCCTGGAGTTGAACCCAGGTCTGCTGCAGAGCCTCGGCACTGGGGACGCTGCTGTTCCAGCTGAGCCAAACACTGACTTTTTATTCACTCACACAGACCTGAAAAGTTCTGGGTGCTTTAGTTCATTGTGCCGTTTCAGGTTTGCTGTTGACGTCACTGATGTACGGATTTGCTTCTTGAAACCTGGCGGGTGAAGTTTACAGAAAAAAGTCAGATTTTTCCCTCCTGGATCATCACTGACCTTTTCATGAAATGGTTTTAAGTAATCATACGAAGATGCCGTATTGAAGGTGGAGGCAGAGTCTGAAGTAGTGCAGCTGCCTTCATTTGTTTGTGCCTCCAGATGTCTACATCAACATGAAACATCTGTAATACATCTCTTTTGTGAGTGGCCAACAGCACATAAAAAACAAAACACTCAGAGGAATACAACAAGTTGAGGTTTTTGTTCACATATGTTTGTGTTACTATCATGCTGCACTAAATGGAATTTTTGTTTTGTGAATGTCAAAGTTAGAATAAGCTGTTACACCACTTTGAAGTGGAATTGTGATGTTCTTCATTTCCAAGTGTAATTTTGCCTTCCAAACTTTCAGCCTGCACTAACTGGAACGCAGGATTGTCTCTTAAAGTAAAGTAGACTTGGGCTAAAACAGTTGGTAGTGACATCTTAGTACAAAACCTCCATTTCACAGATCTGGTATCTGTGGCTCCATCTAGTTCTGACACAGGCTCAAATGCAAGGCAGTAACAGCCGGATATAAACTGTATCACAGGGCCGGTGGCACGCGGTGATTAACACGAGGAACACTGATCACATTGTGATCAAATTATGACATTCAGTGTATTGAATACGTGATATTCAAATGCTGAAAGGAAATTTTTACAATTTTTCAGAGCACTTTTAACATGAATAGATAGCAGAAATAGAAAAGTGCTCAAAGTGGCAGTTAATAACCTCAAAGATTTTGGTTGATCAGATGGGTTTTTATCAAATTTGGTTAATAAATCAATTCTCATCACACTGAAATTGTTTCTAAGTTCAGATCAACATCCACTCCTGTAGTGGACTGGTGGGGTTAAATGTAAAGACTTCTGGCTAAAGAACTGAAGAAGGGAATCTCAGTTTTTTGCACTGGCCAAATTATGCTGAAATTAATATTGCACAATTAAATTAATTAATGATAGTCAACAGTACATTGCCTCACACGGGGCACCATATGAGATGGTGGCAGCTGATCTGATGAGAGAAGAGCCGTTTTGTTTTGCACATGGAATTATCAAGAAGTGACTGGATGACCTGAGAGGCCGCAGTGATGTATGCAGTCAGAAGTTTAGAGATGTAGACAGGCGCTGCTGTAGAGCCTTGAAGTGGTTAAAATAATTTTTAAATGAATTCTAAACTTAACTGAGCAGAGAGGCTCAGATCGGTTCCAGTTACCAGCCTCACTGCTGCATTCTGTACAAGCTGAAGTTGAGCCTGGACAGTTTGACTGAGACAGATGAAACAGGAATAACAGAAATCAAGACAAGAGAACTTGAATGTGTAAATGATAAATTCTAAGTGCTGATGAGATTTTTGAAATGTTTCTTCATTGAAAGAAACAGGATTGAAACTCCTTCCGTTACGTAACGACAGGAGCAGATTCTGAACAGCCTGTTGGAGCTCCGTGTTAGTGACGGAAACGGCAGCTCTTTTTACTGAACTGAATCTCTGGAATCTGTTCATTAAAGTGTTTCGTTCACCGAATCGTTCAGTGCTCTCCAACTCCCTGAACTGATGAGCAGCCAAACGATCCGTCATTCAGTTAATAATTCAGCCCTGAGGTTCACGTTCACTTACTGAGGGACGGTGCGTTCAGGGACTATAGTACACAATCATTCGCAGGAGACGAAGTGCTCTGAGTATACATACACTAAAATTATTACACAGTGAAAGTGTCCTCTGTGCACAGTAAAATCACTTAACATGATGCTACACGGATGTTAGCATCACAGTGCTAATTTTAGCAGTACTGTTACTGAACGTGAATCATCTCCTCTGCCCTGGCTGAGAGACACAGCGCCACTTTCAGCACAGTGTCTGAACGAGAATCACGTCCTCACAGTTCTCTGAGTGAGTGGCGGCACTTCCACTCCCGGCCGGCATGATCAGCTGAGTTCAACTGAACTGAGAAAGGAACGAATCAGTCCATGAAGTGATCCCGTTCACTTCGTTCACTGAAAAGATCCGTTCGTTCAAACGACACAACACTACGTGTTAGCAGTGGGTGGGCTGCAGAGACCGGGCAGGAATCACTTGTTTTCATCATTCTGGGAGGTGGCAGGCTCAGGACCAGCTTATATATGTAAAGACCAGAGAAACCTGTTTTTCATAATATGGGACCTTTAACCTTTGGCTACACTGATGAGTGCAGGAGCCGTCTCTGGTTCAACAATCCGTCCTCCTGGATGGATCAGAAAAGTCTATGTGTTAACGTCCAGCAGGTATCTGCTCTGTCCCAGCTCAGGCAGCCCGGAGTCCTCCAGAACATTTCTGACGGATGCAACACGACGCAGCAATTCAGCTGAATTTTGCACCAAGCAGACAGGAAGTCAAGCGCCGAAATAACAATATAACATCCGGGTACTTTTCAAAAATAAAATATTCTGTGTTGACACCAGCACACAAATCTCAAAAAAGAGACAAACACAAGCTCTTCTGCTGATCCTTCGGTCGGAACTATGGAGCAGGAAATATGAGGATGCTTACATAGACCTCAGGTTTACTACGAACAGTCGGTAATGAGGAAAGACCTGTTTGTGTTTGATGCCTAAAAAGTCAGGCAGGACAGCATGAAACCATTTTGATAATCAGGTGATAACGCAGGTGAGAACGCTGCAACTCATACAGCAGTTTATACAGATAAACAAATAAATATTATCAGATTCTCAATAGTATTTCAATTCAGGGGGCGTGAAAACGTCTCTGATCTCTCCTCTGGGGGGCATGACAAAAAATAATTGAGAACCACTGGTCTGAACTCAAGGAAGTGATTATTGATAATCTGGAAGATTTGATGTTGATGTCATCATTCTTACTAAAAGACAGACTTCAGTATGTGTCCATCCTGAGGTGATGTCACAGCGGTCTGAGGGGAGGTCATTATGGGCCTCAGCCCTCTGTGGACCAGTTAAACCAGTACTGAGGTCTGCTCAGGCTGATTGGTCTCACTGGTTAGCAGCTCTGACTTAATTTGCTTCAGAGGGAATTAGTGGAAACTGTGACTAATGTGAAGACGCCTCAGAGACAAACATGTTGACATGCTGAGGTGACCTTTGACCTGAGGGACACCAGCAGCTCTGAGCTGCTTCAACATGAACTTTTACTGAGAATGAATTCAGTTTGTTCCAGCGTTTTCTGTTCTTGAGTATCATTTTAGATGTTTTATGACAAGTTTGAACCAGTCTGCTGTTGCTCCTGTTGAGTTGATGAGATAAAACATTAAACATGTCGTCTTCTGCTGTTTTAAGAGCAAAAGACCAGTTTTATTTATGATTCACAAAGTATCAACACTTGTATGAAATCAAGTTTTTTAAGTGTTTTTACTAATTAAATGTCAGAAGGAACCAGATGCATGATGGTCATTTCATCATCAGAACTCGTTACTACAGTAGAAAAAAACAAGTGCAAATTCATGCTCATGATTTTTTCAAAAATAGCTCAATAACTCACTGAAGACATCCTGAGTGTTGACACGAGTGGATCCATCAGTTCATGTGTTTCCTTCAGTCAGCCTGAAAGACTTTACAACAACAACATCCTCTTACACATGACGCGGATGTTGGACATGTTCAGTCCGTACATCACAGGGTTAAAGAGCGGCTGGCAGGTCAGGAAGTACAGCGATAAAACAATGTGCAACACACTGTGTACACCTTTCATATCAAACCTGCTCTGTAATATTTCAAAACAAACCCCAAAAGAGAAGTTGAGCAGAGAAGCGAGGTGAGGTGTGCAGGTGCTGACAGCTTTCTGTCTCGTCTGTTTAGAACCAGAGAAACACACTTTAAGGATCCTCATGTACGTGTAGAGAATTAAACTTAGAGGACCAAAGACTGTGAGAAAAGTGACAATCAGTCCATAAATGTTATTTACTCTGGTGTCAGAGCAGGCCAGTTTCACAATGGAGAAGTTTACACAGTAAACTTTGTGGATTGTGTTTCCACACAGCTGTAACGAGGCGCTCAAATACGTTGTCATAGAAACAGCAACAAAAGAAGGCAGCCATGTTACTGCGATGAGCAAAACAACCTTACCAGATGTCATACGTGTGTGATACTGCAGAGGAGAGCAGATAGCAAGATATCTGTCATAAGACATGACAGCTAAGGTGGAAAATTGTACACACACGTATGAATACAAACAGAAAATCTGCAGGAAACAAAGAGAAGCAGGAACAGTGTGAATGTCAGAGAGAATCTGAGTCAGAAGGAACGGAAACAACCCTGAACTACCATACAGTTCATTTACAAACAGACTGCACAGGAACATGTACATAGGTTCATGTAAGCTCCTGTTCATACAGATAACCACGATGAGAAATACATTAGCACAAACAATTAGAATATATAAACACATAACAATCATAAAGTAGAGATATTTTAAAAGCCCAGTGTCAAAGTAGGCACTCAGAGTGAAATATGAGACCTGGGTAGAGTTTGTCTTCATCCTGGTTTTGGCTTGTAAAGTGATCATAGAGCCGCTCAGAGCACAAACTAATCAAAGTAATTCATGTTGGGAACAGATCTGGAAACTTTTAACTTTTCTTTTGCATGCTATGTTCAAACAAGTAGACACAGAGACGCTTCATTCATTCTCTGACAGTAAATTGTGGCAACTGTTTCTTTGAGTTATAGATATTTGAAGCTTAACTGGTTTAAACATATAATATGTTCTTCCTGTGAAGAATCACAGTCATGACAGAGTCCTTCAGCCTGACTTCCAGTCAGCAGACAGGTCAACACGTCCTCCCTCCTGAGCTGAAACTCTGCTTCTTCTTCTTTTTAACTTTCATTACAAGGGACACCCACCTGAGCACAGACTCGTCGCCAGAGGGCCGACAGGTCGTCAGTGTCTAATCTGCATACGTACGACTGACTGTCGGGTTTGTGGATGTTAGACTTTGGCCTGCTGGAACCTCTGATCCCCTCTGGACGTCTTATCACAGTTCCTGTCTGTCTCACCCCAGGAGGTGGATTATCAGGGCCAGTTCTCCTAACAGGGTGTCTGACCAAAACTGACCCCAGACCAGAGAGTGGACGAAAAACCAAGATTCAAAAGTCTGATAAAGGGGACAGTGTCACCGTGTCCTGTTTAGAAAGACTGAAACATGGAGTGAATCTGGTGTTGCTGGATCAGATGTCAGAGAAAACTGCTGGACAGACCCAGGAGGTCTTCACCTCTGAGCCTTGTTCTGACTCCACAGAGGTACAGTGGAGGTAGAGTTCTCAACGGGCCTGAAAATTACAACCCGACCCGGCCCGCGGTTTTTAAGCCCGAACCCCACACAGCCCGACACACCAGCATGAATTGTCGCTCAAACCTGGCCCGAACCTGACACCCCCCCCCCCCCCCGCCTGCATTGTTTTCCTCATGCACTTGTTAACATGACAGCAGACAGAAGTTCAACAGGCATGAGTACGTCACATGGCGCTGTCAGGTGTGCGTCACGTGGCGCCAGGTGTGTGTCGCGCGGCGGCGTCAGGTGTACGTCACGCGGCGCCAGGTGTGCGTCGCGTGGCGGCGTCAGGTGTGTGTCGCGCGGCGGCGTCAGGTGTGCGTCGCGCGGCGTCAGGTGTGTGTCGCGCGGCGGCGTCAGGTGTGTGTCGCGCGGCGTCAGGTGTGTGTCGCGCGGCGGCGTCAGGTGTGCGTCGCGCGGCGGCGTCAGGACTGCGTCAGCCCCTCAGGAAGCAGCAGCCAGACTTACTTCACCACACGTGAACAGGATGATTCACAACTAACAATAAATCATTTACAACCTGCACGAGGCCCGACCCGACCCGGCTCATTTGCGTATTTTTTCAGCCCTGCAGGTCCAGTCAGGTTTGTCAGGCCAGCCCGACCCATTGAGAACTCCAAGTGGAGGTGTTTGGTGAACTGCGGCGGCCTAGCGCCCCCTATTGGCCAGCCGCCACCGCTCTGAACTCAAATACATCCACCTGTTACAACATCATGTGTCCGTCTGAATGAGCTGAGTCTAAACTAAATATGATTCAAGACGTAGAAGCTGAACAGAAGCTCATGTTGCCTCTGAGTCGGCTCCTGTGCTGAGGTTCTGTTAGGACCAGGTTTCTCTCGATGAGATGAACTTGATGCTGGATTTCCTGATCTTCAGGTTTAGACCAGCTTTAATGGCAGCTACGAAGCATCGCCACATAAAGATAACAACAGGCATAACTACATACGACCACTGAGCAGTTATCACAAAGAGAGACAGCTTGTTCATCGTTGAGGCCCAGTTTGAGGCCCAGCAACTGGACGGTGCTGATACAGAGGTCCACTGTGGCTGAGGAGTCTGGAGGCGAGGTCCGATCTCTGGAACCACTGTGGCAGCTGCAGGTTGCTGTGTGGTGAGTCCTCCTCAGACGGGCTGCAGCTACAGAGACACCACATGGACACAAGGAGGAGCTAATCGCTGCGTCTAGTCCTCTAGCACCACATGTCTCAACAAGACCGAGACGCTGAGATGTTGTAACATGTCAGTCTGTCTCAGCAGACTGTTTATACTGCTGTAATGTCACACAGGTCCAACAGACTGTTCACTGTGTTAATGTGAGGAAGATTACAGGCTCCTCATCGTCACGTCTCGTCCGATGGAACACTTCCTGCAGGCCGACACCTGATGGAAGACAGGGAGATGTTTTCAGAAAACTTTTGGAGTTTGCTGTTACATCATCTTTCAGTATGTGTCCATCCTGAGGTGATGTCACAGCGGTCTGAGGGGAGGTCATTATGGGCCTCAGCCCTCTGTGGACCAGTTAAACCAGTACTGAGGTCTGCTCAGGCTGATTGGTCTCACTGGTTAGCAGCTCTTAATTTGCTTCAGAGGGAATTAGTGGAAACTGTGACTAATGTGAAGACGCCTCAGAGACAAACATGTTGACATGCTGAGGTGACCTTTGACCTGAGGGACACCAGCAGCTCTGAGCTGCTTCAACATGACATTAATATCTATCAATCTATCAATCAATCTATCTATCTGTCTATCTGTCTATCTGTCTATCTGTCTGTCTGACTGTCTGTCTGTCTGACTGTCTGTCTGACTGTCTGTCTGTCTGTCTGTCTGACTGACTGACTGACTGTCTGTCTGTCTGACTGTCTGACTGTCTGACTGTCTGTCTGACTGTCTGTCTGTCTGTCTGACTGTCTGACTGTCTGTCTGACTGTCTGTCTGTCTGACTGTCTGTCTGTCTGACTGTCTTTACACGTCAGTGTTGACACATGTTTCATCATGAACAGTAACAATCCAACCATCATAACCTTCATCATTAGTAGAAACTTTACTGGTGTTTCATTTATTCATGTAAACTTCATGTTGTTCATTTTTGTAGTTTTCATGACAGAGGAAATAAAAAATGACTTGGGTCAGTCGTCAGTCAAACACTAGAGAATCATTTATTTAATGCTATGCGGGGTCAAGGTGAAGTCTGAAGATGACCAGCACTTGGACCAGGAGTTGTGTCCTCTGTGAGGAAAGATCGGATCCTGCAGATGCTGTAGAGGGCAGATCTGCAGGATCGGGCCACAGCAGTGATGCTGGGGCTGCAGGACAGTCCGTCATCGAGGATCACGCCCAGGTTCCTCACCGTGGATGAAGGCGATTCTGTGACGTCCACAGTGACTGACGGGTCCGTGAGAGGACAGTCTGTCCCTGGGATGAAGAGGAGTTCAGGTACAGGCACCACTGAAACCTCCTCAAGGTTCCTCAGACTAGAGAGCATGAAGGAACTCAAACCTTCATGACAGTTCAGCTGCCACAGAAACAGAAGATTCCCTCACACAGTGAAACTCTGGGCCTGGTGAGCTTGAACACAGCAGATGGAGCAGCTTCCATCTGTGTGAGCTGTTCGGCAGCTGTGACAACACGGTTCATATGTTACTAGCAGCTCCTCCAGGACTCTGTTTCCTGCAGGACTGGAGTCTGCTGCACTTTGAGAGCAACATTAAGATGCTACATCATAATTAACATGGACATTAATAACAAATAGGTGAAAATATAAAATATATAACAATGCTGCCAGGCTGTAGTCTTTGGTCCAGAGCTGTTTCTAAACGTGGACTGAGAGACCAGGTCCCTGTGAGGAGGACCACGAGGCCGACAGAGGGCTGCAGGAGGACTCGTGTCTGTAGCTAACTGCAGTTAGCATCTCTCTGGTTCCTCTGTGGGAATATTGAACTGAGTTCTGGATTATTACAAGAAAATAATCTGTGTGTCAGACACAAGATTCTGACCCATCCAGGTTCTGTTGATCCAGATAATCTCCACAGATGAACTCTGTGATGTGTGAAGCTAAACTAACTGTGTAGCAGTAAGAAGCTAATGTTAGGCTACAAACAGACGACATCACGGTCACATGACTGAAACGTCTCCACCACTAAGAGTCTTACTGCACAATTACTATCCAGGTTTTCTATAAACTGATCAGTGTACAAGTTGTAAAGTCAGAGTTAGTATAAAACATGTGAATATGTTCATCCTGTGGCGACACACAGATTATTACACATTCAGCTGGAAACACACTGAACACAGGACAGGAAGTGCTAACATGCTAACATGCTAACTGATTTCTGTGTTCAGGACTGCAGACTGCAGCTCTGTGTATTATTGTGTACATAGAGAATTCAGTTCAAACAACAACCATGACGATAACAGCTTCACTCTGACAGAAACTACTGAGGAGAAGAAAACCTGTGAAACAAAAACCGTGAAGATATTTACTGTATCGACGGTGATGTCGTGGTTTCTCTCTCGTGACAAATCTACTTTGGATAAAAACAGATAAATGTCCTCAATGTTAATGTAATGTAATGTAAATATATTTAATTTTGTTGGTTTGAAATCGAAGGTGGGACGGGTTCCTGCAGGGGGCGTGGCCTCAGCGTCCTGTGTGATGTCACCAGTGGTCGCTCTTCACCTGTGTGTGCAGGTTTGAGGTGCATAAGAGGAGCTGCTGGCTGCTGTCACCTGTCAGGTGTTACCTGTGATGTGATCTCTGACTCTGTCTCATCTTGTTGAAGCAGCTGTTTGATGTTTTCTCTCCTCTGACTTCATAACCGATGTTTTAATTCAGCAGTTGAAGCTAATTTAACCCGACAGGATCGTGACTGTGTCTGTGTGACTCTGATTGGTTGACAATGAACAGATGTGATTTCTTCTTTGAGTCTTTCAGGGTTTGATTGTGTCGTTGGTCAGGTTGTTACTGCTGTTGAGACGCTGGTTCTTGAGTGAAACCTGGTTCTTGCTGGTCTCAGAGGCTCTCGTGTGTCTAAAGCTTAATGATTCTGATGTTTCCCTGTCAAATATCCTCAGACACCAACAGCCTGTCTGTCTGTCAGTGATGTGGTTGCTTCAGTCTGCAGGGCTCTGATGGTGTTTCTTGTCCTCTGCTGAGTCAACAGGAGCACAGAGACACATTGTGCTCACTGACTGTTTACATGCAAACACCTGAAGGGATTCATATGAAGAGGTGTGCAGGACTGAGCTGGATGTGTGTGTTCAGACGTGTTGGTGCTGCTGATGAGCAGCTGCATGTTGTGTCTGAGGCTGATCTCACTGCTGTCTGCTCGTCTGGGTTTAAATTCATTTAAAGCTGTTTCAACATTTTCATCGAGCATCGTCTGATTTCAGGTTGATGCTGTGAGGATGTTTTGTGTGTAGCAGTGAACTGTAGCCTGACACCTGCTGCTCCTTCATCATTCACCTGACTGTACTGTAGATGAGCGGCGTCCTCTCAGCTGACATCATGCAGAATCACTCTGAGTTTGTGTTTGTGCTGCAGGGTCTGAACGACTCTCTGACAAACCGTCACCTTTACTTCTCCTTCGCTCTGATGTCGTACCTCTTCACCATCTTGGTCAACCTGATGCTGGTGGTCATCGTCTGTGTGGAGCGATCTCTCCACAAGCCCCTCTACATCTTCCTGTGTAACCTGTGTTTGAACGGCATCTTTGGAGCTTCGAGTTTCTACCCGAAGCTGCTTCACGACCTTCTGGCCGACTCTCACGTCATCACGTACACCGGCTGTCTGACTCAGATGTTTGTGGCTTACAGTTACATCTTCTGTGAGTTCACCAGTCTGACCGTCATGGCATACGACCGCTACTTGGCCATCTGTAGGCCGCTGCAGTACCAGACGCTGATGACGATGCAGAAGGTGGCCCAGCTGCTCTTTCTCACCTGGAGCTTCTCCCTCCTGGAGTCGGTGGTGGGCATCACCCTGACGGCCCAGCTGCCACTCTGCGGACGCCACCTGTCCAAGATCTTCTGCACTAACTGGGAGGTGGTGAAGCTGTCGTGTTCTGACACGACCCTCAACAACATCTATGGCTTTGTGCTCACGTTCTCGCACGTGTCGCAGACCGGACTCATCCTGGTGTCCTACACACACCTGGTCCGAGCCTCGCTCAGGATGCAGTCTAACCGCAGGAAGTTCATCCAGACGTGTCTGCCGCACCTCATCACACTGTTGGTCTTCACCAGCTCGCTGTTGTTCGACATCATGTACTCTCGTTATGGCAGTGGGAGAACGCTGCAGGCGCTGCAGAACGTGCTGGCCGCAGAGTTCCTGGTCGTCCCGCCGCTCATCAACCCCATCATCTACGGCATCAACCTGCATGAGATCAGGTCCAGGATGTTCAGCAACTTCACCCACAAACTGGACGTCTCCAAACCACCATCATGACAAACACACTGACATTAATATGAACTGCTGCCATCAAACTGAGACAGCTGGAAGTCTCTCACATGAACGTCTCATCACAAAACAGAAAGTTACTTGATGACATCACAGGAAGTCCCTCATATAGAGAAAGACAAAATAAAGTTGTTTTAGATGTTTTATGCTTCAGAAGAAGTTTAATCACAATGTTGATTATTAATGAAGTTACTGATAGACAGTAAACGTTATCAGTCAACAGATTAATCAGAAGTCACAGAAACATCATGTTCGGTTGTAAAGATGATCGTCATGTTTGAGTTCGACGAACTTGTTCTACTGTTTTATTCATTAACTTTGTGGTTTAACTCCTGAAAGCTGCTAATAAATAGAGCAGAAAGAAGTAATTCCTATGTATTTTTTCATATTTATTAACAAACTGTGTAGTTAACTGAGGCTGTAATAAGAGTCATGCAATAAAATACTACAAGAATAAAGTCTTATGTTTCTGTTAGTGATCTGCAAACATTTGTATGAGAAAAAGTTTTTATGAGAAATATTTCAGAATAATTAAGTTCCTGAAGAGGAAACCTGAGAGACAAGGAAGAGTTCAAACATTTCAGAGACACAAATAATAACTGTAGATTAAAACAGATATAAACAGAACAACTGCACTTTTCATGAGAAGTCGACATTTCGGTTCCTTTCTCTGATTTAATTCAACTGTTTGTTGGAGCGAAGCAGCAAAACATCTAAACAAATTAACACAAAATCAATAACACATCCTGAAGATTTTGTAGAGTTTTTATTGGTGATTGTCAGAGAGCCACAGGAGCAGAAGGTTTAATTATATCATGACCGTAAAACCACCAACGGCAACATCAGTCTTAGAAGGTTCAACAGACGGAGCTGAGCAACCCTTCAACAACACAACAACACAACAGAAACACAAAATGTGACACCATCATCAGCATCAACTGTCACATAAATATCTTTCATCTCTGCCAGTATAAAAATAAATAACATCCAGCTTCAACATGAACGACACAAAGAGAAGATACCAGCAGCTGTTTGGTTAAAGGGACAATCCCCCTTTATTCCACATGTGGAAGTTCAGTGACAACAAACTGTTGACCCGAACAACAAAAGTCTAATGAATCAACGTGACGTCTTCAAATGTCTCGTTTTACTGTTTGAGATTCAGTCCATTAAAGCTGGAACAAGTTTTTTTTTTTTTCAACAACAAAAAAGACTCGAACAATCAATCGATGATCAATATTGTTGAAAAATAATTTCTTGTCATCGCTACAAACAACATCATCTTTTGTCTTATCACAAAATATTTTCACCCCAACAGGAAGTGTCAACTTAAGATTTCATTCAATTATCAGATTTATTTTGTGTTTTGTGATGAAACAAAAGAAATAACAGAAATCTAACGAGACATTTATTTATTTATTTCTGTTCTGTCGTTGATGAACTTCCAGATTTTATGTTTATAAACTCTTCAGTGTTTGAAAACAAATATTTGTTTAGTTTATATGAAAATACTTCTGAAAATACTTTAATGATCCTGCAGCTGTTCAGCATCTGTCCTGTGAACCAATCACATTCAGAGACACATCGTCACTGTCCTGTTTACCCATCATGCTCTCTGCTGTGTGATGATGACTGGAGGACACCAGCAACTTAATATTCATCACTACTGAGTTCTAGTTAATGATTCAGTGCATGGTTTGTTTCTGATGTGAGCTCTACTGACAGGATGTGACATCAATGACAGGAAACAGCCGGAGGAGGCGGAGCTAAACACAGCGACGAATCAGGTTGTTCCTCTCGGGCTCCAGGAACTCGTCCACCAGAGCAGCAGTGATCTTCAGGAGCTCCTCCTCCAGATGAGACACCTGGCTGCAACACAGACACAGAGTGATGATGTCAGCGAGGCCACGCCCACAAAACCAGTAATCATAGAAAACTTTTCTTTGACGACAGAAAAATGTGGTAAATAAAGTGTGTGTGTGTATGTGTGTGTGTGTGTTTTGTACACACAGTATCACAGTCAGCTCACCTGTTCCCAGGTGCGGCGCAGTACTCCGTGTAGAACTTGATTTTGGGTTCGGTGCCGCTGGTTCTCAGCGTGGCCACGACGCCGTTCTGCAGACTGAAGGTGATCATCTGACTGCTCTTTGACACAGGAAGTACCTCCACATACACACACACACACACACACACAGTAAAGTACACAGTACATCTATTACAGTGCTTTTTTTCTAGTATTTCCATTTAACCAACATTGTACTTTTAATGCAGAGTGAAAACATCGAAGAGGTCGAAGGAGAACAAGTCATGAACACAGAGACGAGTGAGCAGCCTGTTGGTCAAAGCGTCCAATCAGGACGGATTATTCAAATGTTCCTGATTGGTCGACAGTAAAATACCAGCTGTGTAAATTAGCAACAACACAGAGACTTTGCTGTTCTCCATCTGCACGTCTTACAGATTTGAGGTCAGGCTGGCTGCTGTCGTATCCCGTGGTAACATCTCTGACGTGGACGATCTGGACGCCACCGCACGTCTTCGGGTACGACCCGTCACCGTCAAAGTTTCTGATCCGTCTGAAGATCTTCTGGATGGTAGGGGGGTCATTACAGATGACGTAGGAGGTTTTGGACACGTGATAACCATACCTGGAGACAGGAAGTCACAAGAGACACAACTGTCAAAATAAGAGAGAGGAAGACATTGAAACTTTGTAAATTTACTGTCAATTTTCTAAAAATCCGAAAACTTTTTCAAGAACCTTTAAAACTGAAACTGAAGCTGTTGAGTTCTTTAACCTGAACACTGAAGGAACAACTGAGGACAGTTGTTTGCTGTCCTCTGGTGGTGAAAATGATGCAGTGCAGCCTGAACCACATTTAAAAATTCATTCAGATATTAAAGGGATAGTTGGTGTTTTTTGAAGTGGGGTCATATAAAGTCCATATCTATAGTCGATCTGTTTCCTACTGTAATCACGATCAGCACAGCCTCAGTTTGGAGCAGCAGAGAGCCGCTCCAGCCCAGACGCTCAGCTTTGTACTGCAGTGAACAGAGTCCAGAGAAAAAGAGAAATAAACTACCTAAAACAAGGCTCACCTTAAAAAATCTATAACAGTTCAAGTGTACGTTGTAAAGGGAAAATTCACACCGCTTTACATCGCTGTCAGACCTGCCTTTCTTTTAGCACTACATTTTCTCAACCGTAGAACCTCCGTATCCCTACGCATTAGCACAATCGGGTGATCTGTGAGCAGTGGAATACAGTCCGAGGCCCAGCTGCTGGACGAGAGGTTTACTTAAAAAATAAAAACTTATAAAAACGTATTAAAACAAAACTTAACAGACTGTCAAACCTCTGTATCCCTACACATTAGCGCAACTGCGTAGGGATACGGAGGTTCTACGGTTGAGAAAATGTAGACTTTATATGACCCCCAGTGGCGTAAGTATCCGCGGGGCCCAGACGCCGTCAGGGCTTGGACAGACTCCTTTGACAGACGCAGAAGCTCAGTTTGATTTTTTCGCCAATCTCTCACGTTCTTGGAGTCTATGGAGAAATGTCTAGGCGCAGCAAACAAACAAACAAACAAACAAACAAATAAACAAACAAACAAACAAACAAATAAATAAAACGGCTGTCTATCAGCCAATTATTGATCGCCCCACCGGGAAAAATCCCAGTACTCCCGATGTCCAGTCCACCCTGCAGCAGCAGTTCTCTCGAGTGGCTGTGCGTGTGTCTAAGCGTGTGTGTGTGTGTGTGTGTGTGTGTGTGTGTGTGCACTTTTGTTCAGGGCACCGGGGCCTATCACCATGATGTTACCCTGCTGATGACTGACTAGCCCTTCAAAATTGAGACTAAACTAAAGGAAATGTTGGATTTAAAGTTAAAGAGGAAATCTATATTTATACATCCACATATTCATTAGTTAGTTGTGTGTAAAGGAACAGTTTCTGTTCACGTCTCTCTGCTCTCACATCAACACTCACGTCTGGTAGATGTTGTGCAGTTGTTGGTTCAGACTCAGGTTCTTGTTGTGGAGGAAAGCAGCCATTTCAGCCACGACAGCCGCCGAGCTCACGCCATCTTTCTCAGGAACCAAACTGCCGCATAGGAAACCTGAAGACAGGGAACAAACATTCAACTTCTCTTTAAGAAGAGAATCAGATCAGCACACAATGAACCGGACCACTGCTGGACCAAACACAGAACAAATAAACGTGGTTACCGATCGACTCTTCAAAGGAAAATATGACTGTGTTTCCTGTTTTGGAGAGTTCGTGTATTCTATTCCCGATCCACTTAAACCCAGGAAGAGTCTCCTGTTAGAGACAGACAGGAAGGACACCATCATCTTCATCAGCATCATCATCACATGACTACACTGACAGAATAATTAGTCCTGATTTGAAGCTCTGACCTCGAACTTGAATCCCTCTATACGAGCGAAGGCCTGCAGAATCTTGGAGGAGACCGTGGTGGCCAACATGTAAACCCTCTGAGAGTCTGCAGGATCCGGATGAGCCTCCTTCCAATTAAACAGCATCCACCAACCCAACAAAGCCGCCAGCTCGTTACCTGTGAACACCTTCCAACCGCACCTGAAAGACAGACAAGTGGATGCAGGTCAACTCCACCTGTGGTGCTGGAGTCCAGTGGTGAGCTTTAACTGGGACGGTCTCAGTTACCCGTCAGACTTCTCTGCTATCGCCAAGCGGTCGGCGTCAGGATCCGTCGCCAGAACAATGCCAGCATTTTCCTTTTCTGCCAGACGAAGAGAAAGTTCCTGGACAACAGAAGAAGAAAGTAACTATTTATACAAAATTATCAAATGTTGGATTTAGAGAATCAGTGTCAGAATTGTTGTCTGTCCTACCAGGACCGACTCTCCCTCCTCCGGGTTTGGGCAGTGGACGGAGGAGAAGTTGGGGTCGGGGTCTTTCTGCTCAGGGACAGGGATCGGTGGAGCGAAGCCAAAGGTTTGGAAGGCCTCCTGGACAAAGTTGTGTCCGACCCCGTGGAACGAAGAGTGGACAAACTTCAGCGCACAACTTCTGTTCAGATCCCTAAGAGACACCAGAGACACATCAGACATGTTGGCCCTGTAGACCCTGTAGACTCTGTAAAAACCCTGTAGACTCTGTTAAAACCCTGTAGACTCTGTAAAAACCCTGTAGACGCTGTAAAAACCCTGTAGACCCTGCAGACTCTGTAAAAACCCTGTAGACCCTGCAGACTCTGTAAAAACCCTGCAGACTCTGTAAAAACCCTGTAGACCCTGCAGACTCTGTAAAAACCCTGCAGACTCTGTAAAAACCCTGTAGACCCTGCAGACTCTGTAAAAACCCTGCAGACTCTGTAAAAACCCTGTAGACTCTGTAAAAACCCTGCAGACTCTGTAAAAACCCTGTAGACCCTGCAGACTCTGTAAAAACCCTGTAGACCCTGCAGACTCTGTAAAAACCCTGCAGACTCTGTAAAAACCCTGCAGACTCTGTAAAAACCCTGCAGACCCTGCAGACTCTGTAAAAACCCTGTAGACCCTGCAGACTCTGTAAAAACCCTGCAGACTCTGTAAAAACCCTGTAGACCCTGCAGACTCTGTAAAAACCCTGTAGACTCTGTAAAAACCCTGTAGACTCTGTAAAAACCCTGTAGACCCTGCAGACTCTGTAAAAACCCTGTAGACCCTGCAGACTCTGTAAAAACCCTGCAGACTCTGTTCCTGTGCAGTGTGGAAGGTTGGGACCATTTTGATCCTGTTACCTATGGAAGCAGAGGGAGGTGAGCTCGTCCATGTAGCAGCTGTTGATCTGGGTCAGGGGGTCAGTCCTCAGGGACGAGGTCTCCACCAGCTCCTCCTCCCAGCAGGAGGAGCTCCAGGGCTCCAGCTGCTCCTCGATACTCCGCAGGATCTCTTTGTCATGAGGTGAGGAGATCTGAGCACCGTTGCACCAGTACACCTGCAGAGGGCGATACAGACCTGAGGCTGCTCACGCAGAACAAACGGATCGTTAACCATCGCCAGCACAGAGACGCCTGCTGGTCCGATCAACATCTGTTCTGGTGGGTTCTAGTAAAACATCATCTGTCACATGTCGAACTCACATCCTGTCTTTTCTTCAGCAGACCTTCTGTAACATGGCAGCTGATAACTGTTCCTGTTTTTTTTTCACTCCAGGTCTTCAGCAACAAGTTCGCCTTCGACAACTGGCCCAGAAAAACTACAAGACCGAGCAATAAAGTCCAATAAAGGGAGGAGGCTGCGATGGACGGTCGAACAAACACAGAACTTTTACCAAGAAGACCAAAAAAAGGCCTTGATCAATGTTGAAGCCATTTTGCAGATTTGCCTTATTGAGTCAAAATTATGTTACGATATCATGGATTTGTTGTTTTGTTGTTGGTGTTATAATGATAATTATGATGACCAGATGTCTGACAGTGTGATCTGTGGGCGCGGTATGCCCTTTGTCTGTTATCGTCCTTCAATAAAGGCCAAATGTAACATTGAGAACATGAGTGCACGTTGATTTAAGGACCGCTCCTACAATCAATCTTCTCCAACTTCAGATGATAAACAGAAAACCGTTGAGCTGAGAGATTTTACTTCACGTCAGTCAGCTCTCAGTGTTTCTTCTAACGTAACTACACAACAACGACGAACCTGTCAACAGGTCATCTGAACGTCTACGTCTGTCAGGCTGCCGTCAAACTCAGCTTGTTTTTACATTCTGAGGCAACAGATCCCACGAATCTTTCTCTGTCCATCCACCTGTGGTCACATCTGGATGGGACACACCAGTCAGGTTTCAGTCCCTGAGCAGTATGTGATGATGTCACGGGGCATTTAACCTCCGACCTTTAGGATATCAAATGTCATAAGGTCATCATTGCATCCTGTCAGACATCTGTGTCAGATTTTATCTGAATCATCAATTGAAGTCACACAGTGAGTTTTGATCGGTTCATCCAGGAGTTGTCATGAACATTTGTACCTCCAGACGGACAGACAATCTGAAAACCTGATGATGATACCTGTCACCTGTCCTGCAACAGCCAGGTGTATTGATTCATGACATCACCTTGTATCCGTTGTCTTGTTTGGGGTTGTGTGAGGCGGTGACCATCACGCCGGCCGCTGCCCCGAGCTTCTTCACAGCGTACGGCTGGAAACAAACACAGGCTGCTGGTAAGAACTTCACAAAGATCAACTGACTGCAGCACAAAGTGACGCGTTAGTGTTTCCTCACCACGTACGGCGTGGGGACGAACGTGGAGAAGAGATGAACGGGAACGTCTCTGCTGAGCAGCACAGCCGCCGTCAACTTCGCCAAACTGGAACAATCAACAAGTAAACAACAAGTCAAGTCACATCCCGTCTTCCTTCGGACACGGTCAGATCTTTGAATGTGAGATTCTGGTGAACTGGCCCTTTATTACTTCATTTGTGACTAGAGTCCATGTTAGATTTACATCAGATTACAGAGCTCTGCAGTTATTAATGTTTCCTGACGCATCTTCATGTCTTCAAAGTTACCGCTGACTGCTGCAGCCGCTCTCCTCCTGACCTCTGGTGTCGAAACCAACAACCACTCCTCGACTGCTGAAGTCTGCAAAATACCTGGACAGGTACGAACACAAACCCTGAAGACAGACAGAGAACGACTGTTAGGAACCAGATCTTTAATCTTCAAGGTCTTTAGTTCCTTTACATGTTCAACAAAACATTAAGAAACAGAAGAAATTCAAGGATATTAAAAAAGAGAGAAAGACAGGAAGTGATGGAGAGAGACAGAAAGCCATGAAACTAAACTTGGACATATAAAGGAACCAGTACCAGGTCATGTTGTTGGACTGGTTTCTACCTGGTCTCACCTGTGTGGACTGGATGACTGTGAGGTCGTTGATCCGGCTGAATCCAGCTCCCATTGGCGCTCTGAGTCCGGCCGTGCCGAAGCTCATCCTGCTGCATAGTCTCTTCCTCAGCTCGTCCAGACGACCCGCCGCCACCAGAGACTCCACCTGAGCCCGAGTCCAGCGGTTCTACGAGGAGAACAGGAAATGCATCACTAACACTCACACATACAATAATATACAAAAGTTTCCTGTTAGAAAACTGAACAGACATGATCTGTGTTTGATCAGTGTCAGTAACTAAGTTTGTATAAAATGAGGTTTATTATGATAAAAATGTTTCCAACAGTGTCTAAACCAGCTGTTCTCAGAGGACAATAAGGTCTCAATGTTTGAAGCTCGAAAGGTGGCAGGGTCCGCCACATAGGAACACAGCACAACAGTATAAACTGTGTTGTCCTTTGAGGTCAGTTTGTTTATCAGTAAATGAAGATCGCCTTAACGACAGACCGCTCCTTTAATCTACAGACTGCACCTTTAATCTACAGACTGAACTTTTAATCTACAGACTGCTCCTTTAATCTACAGACTGCACCTTTAATCTACAGACTGAACCTTTAATCTACAGACTGCACCTTTAATCTACAGACTGAACCTTTAATCTACAGACTGCTCCTTTAATCTACAGACTGCACCTTTAAACTACAGACTGCACCTTTAATCTACAGACTGAATCTTTAATCTACAGACTGCTCCTTTAATCTACAGACTGCACCTTTAATCTACAGACTGAACCTTTAATCTACAGACTGCTCCTTTAATCTACAGACTGCTCCTTTAATCTACAGACTGAACCTTTAATCTACAGACTGCACCTTTAAACTACAGACTGCACCTTTAATCTACAGACTGAATCTTTAATCTACAGACTGAACCTTTAATCTACAGACTGCTCCTTTAATCTACAGACTGCACCTTTAATCTACAGACTGAACCTTTAATCTACAGACTGCTCCTTTAATCTACAGACTGCACCTTTAATCTACAGACTGCACCTTTAATCTACAGACTGCACCTTTAATCTACAGACTGAACCTTTAATCTACAGACTGCTCCTTTAATCTACAGACTGCACCTTTAAACTACAGACTGCACCTTTAATCTACAGACTGAATCTTTAATCTACAGACTGCTCCTTTAATCTACAGACTGCACCTTTAATCTACAGACTGCACCTTTAATCTACAGACTGCTCCTTTAATCTACAGACTGCTCCTTTAATCTACAGACTGCTCCTTTAATCTACAGACTGCACCTTTAATCTACAGACTGAATCTTTAATCTACAGACTGCTCCTTTAATCTACAGACTGCACCTTTAATCTACAGACTGAACCTTTAATCTACAGACTGCTCCTTTAATCTACAGACTGCACCTTTAATCTACAGACTGCACCTTTAATCTACAGACTGCACCTTTAATCTACAGACTGCTCCTTTAATCTACAGACTGCTCCTTTAATCTACAGACTGAACCTTTAATCTACAGACTGAACCTTTAATCTACAGACTGCACCTTTAATCTACAGACTGAACCTTTAATCTACAGACTGCACCTTTAATCTACAGACTGCACCTTTAATCTACAGACTGCTCCTTTAATCTACAGACTGCTCCTTTAATCTACAGACTGCACCTTTAATCTACAGACTGAATCTTTAATCTACAGACTGCTCCTTTAATCTACAGACTGCACCTTTAATCTACAGACTGAACCTTTAATCTACAGACTGCTCCTTTAATCTACAGACTGCTCCTTTAATCTACAGACTGCACCTTTAATCTACAGACTGCACCTTTAATCTACAGACTGAACCTTTAATCTACAGACTGAACCTTTAATCTACAGACTGCACCTTTAATCTACAGACTGAACCTTTAATCTACAGACTGCTCCTTTAATCTACAGACTGCACCTTTAATCTACAGACTGAACCTTTAATCTACAGACTGCTCCTTTAATCTACAGACTGCTCCTTTAATCTACAGACTGAACCTTTAATCTACAGACTGCACCTTTAATCTACAGACTGAACCTTTAATCTACAGACTGCTCCTTTAATCTACAGACTGCTCCTTTAATCTACAGACTGAACCTTTAATCTACAGACTGCTCCTTTAATCTACAGACTGCACCTTTAATCTACAGACTGAACCTTTAATCTACAGACTGCACCTTTAATCTACAGACTGAACCTTTAATCTACAGACTGCTCCTTTAATCTACAGACTGCACCTTTAAACTACAGACTGCACCTTTAATCTACAGACTGAATCTTTAATCTACAGACTGCACCTTTAATCTACAGACTGAACCTTTAATCTACAGACTGCACCTTTAATCTACAGACTGAACCTTTAATCTACAGACTGAACCTTTAATCTACAGACTGTCTCTGTTGACATTTTGCAGCTCAGGTCAGAAATATAATGACCTTTAAAACACGCGGGTGTGTGTGTGCCTATGTGTGTGTGTGTGTGTGTGCACGCGTGTGTGTGTCTATGTGTGTGCACGCGTGTGTGTGTCTATGTGTGTGTGCACGCGGGTGTGTGCATGTGGCACTATGTATGTGCGTGCACGCGGGTGCGTGCACGTGTCTCTATGTGTGTGTGCACGCGCGTGTGTGCGCACGCGTGTGTGTATATGTGTGCACGCGGGTGTGTGCGTGTCTATGTGTGTGTGTGTGTGCGCACGCGGGTGTGTGTGTGTGTGGCTCTATGTGTGTGTGTGTGCACGCGGGTGTGTGTCTATGTGTGTGTGTGTGTGTGTGTGTGTGTGTGTGTGTGTGTGTGTGTGTGTGTGTGCACGCGAGTGTGTGTGTGTGTGTGTGTGTGTGTGTGTAGCTTTGATAAATGTAAATGTTGCAGGCAGAGAACAAAATGACGTAATCAGACCTCAGGACTGAAACAACCCCTGGATGTAATTATTGTTTCTGGGAGATCCATGACAGGAACGGTTCTGAGGAACGGTTCTGAGTTCTGGACTAGTTGGAAAGTAAAAGGAAACACTAGCTAACATGAAGTTACTTTCTGTTCTCAGACCTGCAGTTTAAGAGGAGCTGGATCATGAATCATCCTGAGCTGCAGGTCGCTGCTGACACCAGCTGTCACCGGGCGGAACCACTGTGGTCCAGCTCAGTGAGGCCAACGCACAGAAACATGTCGGTAACATTAAACTCTGCAGCTCTGAACATCTGATTGAGACACAGACATATAATTTGGAGATGAGTCTGACATGGCTTCATTATCAGAACCGAGCAGGCCAGTTGATCCAAACTGCTGACTCATGCTGTGTGCAATGTCCTGTCCCATCAGGACCAGACAGCTGCCGGTGCGCCAGCCGTCCTGCCTGCCGTCCTGCAGGTCCGCACTGCGGCCGCCACACACTCTGACCCCGCTGAGACACTCGCAGTTGTGTCGCCACTCAGAACTCCCATTACAAACCTGGCAATTTTAGATTATCTTGCATGTTGACAAAATGACTTACAATGATAAGTATGACTTGCCATAATTTTTGGAGTGGTTGATGCTAGTGAAGTATCCCGTACACACAATTTCAACCCAGAATATCTTATTTAAAATATATTTTTAGTTTTATAGCTGCAGCGCCTGCTAAACCTACATACCGCTCTCAGCGCCGAGCTGCGTAAAATACGTTAGCAAGAAACTAATGTAATAATGTAATGTCATAATTATTCATATAAATTAAATTATTATTGAGCCGATTTTATCAGACGTTCATGACTATTTGTCAAATACAGGATCTTAATCAGTATGGTGACGTGTGTTTGCCAAAATACAGAGTGTTTTTAAAATGAGAGATTTATCAGGGCGGTCTGGTGTGACGTCCACGTCCTACACGGGGGCGCGTACAGCAGCAGCCCGAGCTGAAGTTGTCTCCCAGCTGCCGAACATCACAGACAGACACTCACCTTGTCCCAGGTCAGCCACTGGTGCACTGCTTTGACCAGCTGCGGGTCGCCGGTGCTCTGGTACCGCAAGTTGGCGTTCAGGTCCCCGTTAACGTCCCCCATGCTGCCGGACAGACGGGATAAGAAGCTAACAGTCAGCACAGGGCAGCCGGTCCATTTGACTGTCTGCCGGTAGCAGAGAGCTGTTAGCCGCTAGCTGTTAGCCGCTAGCTGGAGCCGACACTCATCTCCAGTTACGATGGCTGCTGCCGTTTAACTCTCAGCCTTTAACTCCACACAGGCTAATGCTAATGCTAATGCTAGCTGCGTGCAACAGTTACATTACGATCCGTGGAAGCCAATAGCAGCTGCTAACTGCATGCTAACCGCGATTATTACTCTGTAAATACTCTTCTATAAATTACTTTAGTTCATAAACAGACAAGTCGCGAAGAAGAAACACACGTGCGCACACACAGCTTCCGGTCTATTTATAGAATAAAAGTCTTTGATGGGCGAATGATCAATAATGAAAACAATACTAGTTTTAATGTTTTGACACTAATTAGGATTTGTTAACACAGCAGATAAAACAGCGCTAATGAGCGTCTGTTGTTAAAATACTGTTTGTTCCAACTTTGTTCCTGATTTATTACATCAACTAATTAAAAAAAAATCTACTTTGACTCTAATGCAGCATTTAATCTATGAAGACACTAGTAACTAAATTAATCAGAGAAATGTGGTGGTGTGGAAATATAAAATAACAAAAAATGAATTCTCATCATGTAACATCTGAACATCCAGCGGTCACAAACCAACACGGGACTCGTAGCTGGTCTCAGTCTGCTGCAGGTTTGATCAAAATTACAATAATACTTTTAAAGAATGACATAATCAAAAAGAAAATCTAAGCATCTTTTTTGTATTATTATTATTATTAAAGGTACACTTATGTAGTTTTTAGTTGAGAACAAATTTAATCAAAATCATTATCAAAATGTGAAAACAAAACAGTTTTGACATTATGATATACATGTACTGTAGTTAGCATGCTAACCACCTAGCATCAGATTAAAATGTTGTTCACTGAACAGAAACAGAAATGTAAAACTGAGGCAGAGCGGTGTCAGTAGTTCACTCTTTGGTTGTCGTCACTGACTTAACTTCTACCTTTAAACACATTCATTTCAGCCATTCGTGATGATGTAATCAGGGTAATTTAATGGATTGTATTATGGGGTATTTTTGTGATGTGTTCGGTCCTGTTTTAGAGGCTTCAAGTGTACTGGACTCTTATCTGGAACGTTAAAGGCCTTTATTTTGTTTTCCTCTTGTTTTATCTGTTAGAAAATGAATTGAAAACCCTTTAATAGACCAAATACATGTTCCATTAATTGACCCTGAATTTTAGCTCAGCCTCGTAACTTTAACTAGAAACATAACCTGACTGGATCTTAAATAAAAAAATAAGGTCATTTCAAAGTACAACTTCAGAGCTTTTTTTTGAAAATGTTATCAGTAAATAACAAAGTAGTTTAACAGCCTTCTTAGTGAGGGACACACCACAGATCGCACTGAACACAACCTGAACTGATCGAAACAACTTCTGTCATATTTTATAACAAAGTCAGTTTGTATTCTGACGATCGTCCGCTCTGCGTCCGTCTGTCAGCTGACAGTTGAACTGGTCTCTGAAGGCGTCCAGCAGGTGAGGGACAGTTTCCTCCACACTGACGTCTCTCTGCAGCTCAGCGCTCAGTGATGTCACTCCTTTACCTTCGATACCACACGGCACGATGTGGCTGAACCACGACATGTCGGTGTTACAGTTCAGAGCCAAGCCGTGAGAGGTGACGTATTGACCGCAGTGGATTCCTACAGACAAAACAACCAACACACCATCAGAAGAAGCTCCTTTAATCTTTCGACCGATTTCAGTCTGCAGCAAGTTTAGAGATTTTAAAGGAACGGTGCACTCATCAGACAGTTACTGATTATGTGACTGCTCACCTGTAAAGGTAAGAGCCTTACCTTCACGTTGGCACGTTTTTACTGATGTTGTGATTAAGAGGTTTTTAACTTACTGCACTCTTGAGTGCCTATACTAGTAATATTTGATATCTTATTTGACAAGCAATTTAGAACAACAAGATGTTCTGACTGAGAAACAGACTGAATCGAGACGTTTAGGAGAAGAAACCTGAACTGTGGGACGGTCGTGTAGTCGTACCGATAGCGCAGATCTTGTTGTCTCCGATCCAGACGCCGGTGTGAGGAGACGTAGATGCTTCAAGGCCGAAATGGCTGCAAAGGGAGATGATGGTCTTCTCCAGCTCACAGACGTACCAGCGAACACTCTGAGGATCAGATCAGACGTTAACGTGACTCCAGTCACATTCAAACACATTCAACTCCAGAACAAACCACTTCAGACCTTCTTGAAGCAGCTCAGATTGAGGACCGGGTAGCAGACCAGTTGTCCCGGCCCATGGAAGGTGATGAGTCCTCCTCGGTTGGTGCGGTGGACGTCAGCCCCCAGCAGGTGCAGACGGTCCAGCAGGTGGGCGGGGTAAGGTTTATGGCGGATCCCGGTGGTATAGACGGGCGGGTGCTGGCAGAGCAGCAAAGCGTGAGCCGGACCAGACCTGTGGCGGTTTACATAGACCTGCTGCAGCCGCAGAGCCTCCTGGTAGGAGACCAGGCCCAGACGGACCACCTCCACCACGGGCCTGCTGCCATTCATCAGGACTGGAATTAGACCAGAGACATTTAAACACAGCGTCTGTCACGTCATCACATTTCAGTGTTTTCATCTTTTATTTGAGAACTAAAAACACAAACTGCCTCCAATGAGACAAAAGAACAGTAATGAAATGTAAGTGAGTGAATGTTTCTTTGTATATAACACTTGTTGTTTCTATGTCTGCCCTTGATTGTGTTTGCACTTGAATGTACGCAGCTATGATGACTAAATCTCCCCTCAGAGATCAATAAAGTTATCTATCGATCATTATTAACAGGTGAGTCGAGGTGACAGCAGTGAGACTGAAATCACAGCCTCAACACAACCTGAGCGTGCAGTTTCATCTCAGCTGTATTTACATTTAGCAGCAGTTTGTCTAAAGTCTTACACTGCTGGCAGCCATGCAACTGTCACCGTGACAGGCAGCCAGGGGGAGCCGGGATTCAAACCAGCAACCTCCCGATTACTAGAAGACCTGCTCAGCTAGAGCTGCTTCAAGTGTTTTACCTGTTGATGTCCCGCTCAGCTCCCAGCTCTGCTCTTCTACCTGCTCCTCTAACTGCTCCTCTATCTGCTCTTCTACCTGCTCCTCTAACTGCTCCTCTACCTCTAACTGCTCCTCTACCGCTAACTGCTCCTCTATCTGCTCCTCTAACTGCTCCTCTACCTCTACCTGCTCCTCTACCTGCTCCTCTACCTCTACCTGCTCCTCTACCTCTAACTGCTCCTCTACCGCTAACTGCTCCTCTATCTGCTCCTCTAACTGCTCCTCTACCTCTAACTGCTCCTCTATCTGCTCTTCTACCTGCTCCTCTACCGCTAACTGCTCCTCTATCTGCTTCTCTATCTGCTCCTCTAACTGCTCCTCTAACTCTAACTGCTCCTCTATCTGCTCCTCTACCTCTAACTGCTCCTCTATCTGCTCCTCTACCTCTACCTGCTCCTCTATCTGCTCCTCTAACTGCCCCTCTACCTGCTCCTCTACCTCTAACTGCTCCTCTACCTCTAACTGCTCCTCTATCTGCTCTTCTACCTGCTCCTCTACCTCTATCTGCTCCTCTAACTGCTCCTCTACCGCTAACTGCTCCTCTAACTGCCCCTCTACCTGCTCCTCTACCTCTAACTGCTCCTCTACCTCTAACTGCTCCTCTATCTGCTCTTCTACCTGCTCCTCTACCTCTAACTGCTCCTCTACCTCTAACTGCTCCTCTAACTGCTCCTCTACCGCTAACTGCTCCTCTATCTGCTTCTCTATCTGCTCCTCTAACTGCTCCTCTATCTGCTCCTCTACCTCTAACTGCTCCTCTAACTGCTCCTCTAACTCTAACTGCTCCTCTATCTGCTCCTCTAACTCTAACTGCTCCTCTACCTGCTCCTCTAACTGCTCCTCTACCTCTAACTGCTCCTCTACCTGCTCCTCTAACTGCTCCTCTACCTCTATCTGCTCCTCTATCTGCTCCTCTAACTGCTCCTCTACCTGCTCCTCTACCTGCTCCTCTAACTGCTCCTCTACCTGCTCCTCTAACTGCTCCTCTATCTGCTCCTCTACCTCTAACTGCTCCTCTATCTGCTCCTCTAACTGCTCCTCTACCTGCTCCTCTACCTGCTCCTCTAACTGCTCCTCTACCTCTAACTGCTCCTCTACCTGCTCCTCTGACTGCTCCTCTACGTGCTCTCACTGCGCGACGCCATTGTTGTTATGAGTGTGCACCTTCTTCCTCGTTGGTGATATTGGACGTGCTTCACTTCCGGTGTTCCTCAGCCGCGTGTCGGCCCCTGCGGGCCGGAGGACCGACTCGTCCGGTCCCGCCTCCCCGCGGGCCGCAGCCAGCCCTCGCTGGTTTCGGCGGCGGCAGGGCGGGGTTTGTTGTGAGAGCGGACCGGAGAGAGAAGACTCACCAGGGAAGATGGCGACCGCAGGGTCCGCCAAACGGCCTGGCAGACCGGCCAGCACAGCCGCCGGCAGGTACCGGTCCGGGTCCGGGCGTGGAGCCGGGTCCGGGTCCAGCCCGCCGGAGAATGAGAAGAAGAAGTGCTCGGTATGTGCGGAGGGGCAGCCCGGCGGCAGTCCGCCTTGCGGACCCCCGGCCTGTCCACTGTGCTTTGCCCAGAGACACTCCGGCAGCGAAGAGCGGCTCCGGAGGAGGAGTGACCCCGAGAGGAGCAGCAGCAGGCCGGGCAGGAGGGACTGCGACAGCCGAAGAGGTGAGTGCGTGTGCCGGGGAAACCACAGCTCACAGTCCGCTGAACGAGCCCCGCCGCCGGGCGTCTGCTCTACAAAACTACCGACAGAACACAGAAGCGGTCCAGTCGAACTTTTACAAGTTTCCAGAGAGCAGCAGGAGGCCGGAGGAGTTTATGATCCTGTGAGTCAACCTGACTGACTCTGGATCAGTTTATTCACAGTACTGACGTTAAACAGGCAGAATGTGGTTTATCTTATCTGTCTACCTAGTTCTGAACTGAGCAGAGCTGATCTCAGGTCAGTGAGAGGTGTCTGAGGGTCGTGCTGAGGTGTGCAGGTTCCAGTCAGACCCGAACCCGAACCCGAACCCGAACCCTGCCTGAGGAGTCTGCTGTGAGAACATGTCCAGACGTGTCAGCTGCTGCTCTGCACCAGCACTGGGCTCCTCAGCTGCAGTCTGATGGATTCAAAATCGATTTTTGATAAATAATAGATAATTAATTTCTTCAACTGACTTGAACTGAAACGCCTGTTAACCTCAGGACTGTCCTGAGCGATTGAACCCCAGCAGTCTCTCTTTATATCTGTGGAGGAGTCCCTGCTGATCAATAATCAGGACTGTCTCCTGGCAGTCTTGATCTTTTTAATCATTTTTGTGTCAGATTAAATACTTTGATCTGCCGGGTGTTTAAGTCACTGAACCTACCAGTAAAACAATTATGTCTGCTTATTTTAACTACAGTAGCGCTGAAGAGTCTTTTTTGTTTGATTATAATTTAAAACACGAACGTCTGTGTTTCAGTCTGATGATGCGTTTAGGTGCTCAGACACATGAATCACTTCAGTTGCTTTGTCTGTTCAGAGTTCTTCGTGTCTCCGGCTCTCATCCCAAAGAGTTCTGACGTTTTATCAGCCGGGAAACACAAGGTGGGTGTGATTTACAGACAGCCCTGAACGCAGCACATTCAGCTGGGTTTGCTGATGTTTAACAGGCTGATCTTCTTCGTCTTCTTCTTCTTCTTCTTCTTCTTCTTCTCTGTGTCTCAGCTGTTGCTGTGTGAGGACAGAGAGGATGTCAAGAGAAGGAACATCTGTAAAGACGATTCAGTGCGACGTGAAGAAGAGCCTGTGAGTCACAAACAACATGTCACACGTTTCCTGTCCGTCAGTTTGATTTTGGGTTCTTAAATTCGTTGTTTTTCTTAGGGAGTTCTGTCAGACTCAGAGAACGAGGAGCCGATCAGCAGGAGGATCAGAAACATCTCGGCCTTCATCAGGAAAACTAAGACCTGTGCAGCCTTCACCGGGTCGCTCTTTCAGCTTCATCACCAACAGTATTATCATGACTTCATGTGACAGCCTGTGTGACCTCCGATCTGTGTTCTTCTTCTTCAGTGGTTCTCAGAGGAGTCAGAGCTGCACTGACCCAGTGGAGGACCGAGGAGGGAAGATTAAGACCGTCACCCAGCCGGCCCTGATGGACAGAGTACGTTACAACGAGTCTACCTGAAGTTCAAACATTTTACATTTGAATTGGATGTTTCTGCCTCTAAACACATGAGGAGAACAGGTTTCAGTCTCGTCAGCGATACTCCAGTGTTGGAGGATATTAAATCTCTCTGAACACCTCACTGGCTCCTGGTTCTGCTTACTGGTTCTCTCTGTTCCTCTCTGCTCCGACAGGTTGGTATCAGTCACAGCTTCACAGCAGGAATCCTCCTCTCCTCTGAGAACAGTCGCTCCGTCTCGGCGCCCATCACTGCCCCTGACCGCAGGCTCACCTGGCGAGCTGTTGTCTCATCGTCGTCACTGACTCCTCTGGCCCTCCCTCCAGCCAGATCCGAGCGCTCCATCAGCCCAGAGAGCAACGACAGCATCTCTGAAGAACTCAACCATTTCAAGCCCATCGTCTGTTCGCCGTGCACGCCACCCAAACGGCTGCCAGACGGCCGCCTAATGGAGCCCACCATCGTGAAGTCCACGCCCAGGAACCTAACCCGAGGCCTGCAGAAGGCCACCAGCTACGAGGCCAGTCCTGCCGTCCTGCAGAAGTGGAGGCAGATCGAACTTGACCGGCAGAGTCTCAAAGTGAACTCCAAGGCGACACTGACGAGCCCCGTCAACGAGCTCCACAACAAGGCCGGCGGAGGGGAGGACGGGGCTGCGAAGACTCTTCAGCCCTCGGCAGGACGGGATGGAGACGGAGTGACGGCCGTCAACAAGAGAAGGCTGCTGTTCGACCCTGCAGACACAGACTCCTTCCAGAAACAAGCGGTAAAGATCCGGGTCCCTGCGATCCGCTACAGCAGCGAGGCCACTCTCAGAGCAGGATCAGACTTTGAGGCGATGGTCGGCGCTCCAGAGTCCTGCAGCGGAGGAGCGCTCTTCAGTCGGAAACAGTCGTTCTCTCCGTACACCAAGAACTCTGGTTTCCAGTCATGTAAGTTAGTGCCAAAGGACTCACAGAGTCCGAGGAAGGAGTCCGACAGCAGCCTCCACAACCAGTCTACCTCAAGGAGGGGCAAGAAGAGGGAGCAGAAGACCAAACACTTGGACTCGGACCGGGACTCGGACCTGAAGAGGAGCCGGTCGGTCAGTCAGGAGGCTTTTGACGAGCGTTACATCCGTCAGATCCAGCAGGAGCGTCAGGACCGAGCGCTCGCCCTGAAGCTGCAGAGACAGTTTGACCTGGAGAACCAGACCGTCAACCGCAGGAGGAGCCCGGACACCTACTTCCTGCGTTCATGGATGTCCAATCAGAACCGCAGGAGGCGTGGCCTCCGGAGATCCAGACGAATCAACAAGAAGCACTAGAGAGGAGTCGTCTGCCGACTCAGCACAAAGACAGCTTCATATATGCAACGAGAGGACGGCGGCAGGTCGATGAATGTTTGAGCTCAGAGATGCTGCTGAGGTCAGAAAACGATTCTTCCAAACATTTTCAATTCTTCACCAGCAAATCACTAAAACTGTCAGTCTGACATCATCACGCCTGAGGACAGTCCAGAGGTCACATATCAATCAGCCAATCAAAGAAAGCCATAGATGCTGTCAATCAACATGATAGAGACAAAACGTGGCTGTTTGACTGCAGCAGCACTTCCTGCTGCAGGTTCACCGTGTGACACTTGAATCAATCAATCAAAACTCTTTAAACCAGATTCTGACATTTTAAAGCTCCTGATTGTTTAATGTTGACCGTGTGATGGAGGACAAACTGATGTCTGTTCAGCTGAGTCCATCACTTCACACCTGATATTAACCTGCGTCCCGGTCTGATGTCACTTCCTGCTCTGTATGAAACAAACCCGTCCATCACTGAGACAAACAGACTCCATGTTTCTACTCAAAGACAGAAAGAAGTTCATGTAGAACATTTGCTGAATTAACAAGAAGGTCCAAATAATGCAGAATGAGTCAGAGACAGAGTTTCACAGAGTTTATAAAGTTTGTTTTAACTCAACAACTCTCAAAAGTCTGGTGATGTCGTGGTTATTAATGTAGCTGTACTTAGAGCTGTCCACCTGTAATCAGATTACTGAGGACACAGGTTGACACCAGGTGTGAACAGCGTCTGGTTGACACACAGTGAACCTGCAGCTTCATGTTCAGTCTCCATGACTCTGAGTCAATGTGTCGGCGCTGCAGGACTCACAGAGACTGAAGGAGTCCCGCTGAGCGACCTGTGTTCGCCTCCTTTCACTTCCTGTATCTGCGTCCTCCAGCAGCCGAGGATTATGGGACATTCCTGCTCTAAAATCCATCAGATCAGTAACTTCCTCCCACTGTGGTTACTGGTCCTGCGGCAGTCTTCCAGTCGGAACTCCGTCAGACGTGGCTTGGGTGTTGAAGCAGTGGACTGACCGCCGAGGCTCATGGGTACTGTAGTCTGTACAGCAGAACAGATTGGATGAGTTAACAGATAGAAAAAGCTTTGAGGAAGAGCAGAGTCGTGTTCACATTATTTGAGTCAGAGCATCACAGTGACAGCATCACAACTACTTCCTGTTTTCACCTTGATGGTCTGCAGATTAATGAATGACCTCATCATTAGTTAAAAGCCAAGTGGAGCCGGATGTACCTGAGAAACAAAACTGATCATTAAACCAGTCAAACTGATTAAAGTCAATAAAGGACAATAATAAATAAAACATCTTAAGATCTGATCACAAACAAACAATATAATATTTATCTTATGTTCCACCACATGATGAGATAATAGACTGTGTACATATCTTGTTATGATGTAATAATAAGATCAATATTAGATTGTTTAAATGATAATGTTTGACGCTGTAACGTGACACTGATCATCAGCGATATGACTGATCAATAAAACATGAATGATTGAATGAAACAGATGTGAACAGCTGTTCTCATTAACAACAGTAACACTGAACCACACACAAGTACAAATACCTCCATGTACAATAACTGCAGTAAAAGTACACAAGTATCATCAGCAGCATGTCGTCAGGATTGTTGAAGCAGTTCAGTTTGTTCATTTGTGCAAAATCCTCAACTGTATAAAATGTTTCTGTCAATTATTCAGCCTTTAAAACGTGATGAAAAGATTTGGACCTGTTTCAGTTTAAACCTGGAGACAGGAAATGAACAGAACCGTCGCTGCTCCACGGTGATGACGGTACCGACAGTCTGGGTCGGTCCTCCTTCGCCAAACTCTTCACTTTATTATATTTAAGTAATCCAGTGTTCAGGTGCGCTCTGTCGTCATGATCCATCCTGACACCTGCTGTGTGTTACAGGTCGTGTCAGTAGAATTCTTGTGTTGTTGAACTTCAGGACGTTTCTGTCTCGTGAACAAAAAACAAGTGTGAAGATCATCTGAAGCTCCGCTTCTGAACACTGACTTCATGCAGCTTTAAGGCGGATTGAACAGCAGATGTGTCAGATGATAACAGTGTAATGTTCCAGCAGCAGGAAGAGGTCCTCAAAATTATTGATCACTTCTGTTGTTTCCTCTTTAATGTGAAAACGACTTCAGCTGCACATCTTCATTTTACATTCCTGCAGATAAAATGTTTGAAATTATCCTTTTTTATTTATTTTACTAAATTCAATCGACTCCTCACAGAGAAGTGCGTGTGTGTGTGTGTGATGCCGACAGTTTGATGATCTGCGGCTGCTGAAACCAACAAAACCTGAAACAAAACAAAGGAGTCTTGTCGTCTTTGCTTACACACACACACATTTCTGATCAATGATCAATACTCATCAGGAAGGTCTAAAGACTTTTGATCAGCTCATCCTCTGCTTCATTTTACTTACACCTTTTTACTCCACTACATGTATTTGGTAAGTTTAGTCACTAGTTACTTTACAGATTACATGCTGCAGTATGAAGTTGACAGATTTAACATCAACACACGGAGGCTCGTGATGGACAGGAAAGTAATCTGTAACTAGTAACTAAATCTGAGGAGCAGACATATAACACGTCATGTTAGAGGTATTTAAGTGTCTTTACGTTTACTCGAGTATGACCTCACACTTCACACAGCAGCTGTCAGGCTGACTGTTGAGTGATTGATGGCGCTGCTACGTCACACGCGTGCGGTGGTTCACACAGCTGGGAGAGCCAATCAGAAGCGTCCAGGTCACAGGTCTGTCTGTAGCGGAAGAGAAGATGGCCGCCGCGAGGAACGGGAAGAGCGGACTGCTGGAGAAAGTAAGGAATAAGTTTAAATGTGTTGATTTGGCGTTGAGCAGGGAGGAGCAGGGAGGAGCAGGACTGTCTGTGGGACTGAAGCAGAGCCGAGGTTTTCTCTCTGAGAGCCGGAAACTGAGACTGCAGTGCTGCAGTTAGCATGCTAACGTTAACGTAGCATGCTAACTGCAGCGCCGCATTTTCTGCACATGTATACGAATTATAAATACATGAGTTAATAACGGTGCTAATAAAGAAGCCGGGCTGTTGGAGCCTGCTGTCCTCGTGACGTCTTCAGACTGCAGCCGTTTCTTCAGTTCGCAGTTTCCGGCTGTTACACACAGCAGCTGCTCCATCTGCAGCACCAAACTCCACTCACAAAGCAGCCAATTTAACTTTATTAACCAGTTCGAGCATCACAGTCAGTCTGACTGCAGCTGCTGTTAGCGGCAGATTGTTGCGTTCGGCGGACGTGTGTGGTGCTGAACTGCTGCTGTGTTTTTACTGATTTTACTGCATTGGGAGAAAAGGAGGGAGTCTGTTCACCCAGAGTTCAGTCAGAAACACTTTATATTTTAATTTGTGACGATGAACCTTTCGGCTTCATCCAACGACATGTTAATGCTGGAATCTGTTAAAGATACAGGACATTTAAAATGAAGTGAACTGTAAACAGTAATTGTTCTTTATAAGTAAAGTTGTTGACTGCGATGAGCTGGCAACTCATCCAGGGTGAACCTGGCCTTCGCCCATTCTGTGAACTGGATGTGGCCCCAGTAAGGCCCGCAGCCTCTTAGGGGGAAGCAGCAACATCCCGCGACCCTCACGGACAAGCGGAAAGACAACGAAACGAAACGAAAGTTGTTAGACTTCAGCGTCTCTGTCTCCTGTAATAGTCTGCATAATCTGTAACTGTATGATCTCCAGCTGCACACTGAAACCTTTAAAACACATCTTCTCTCTCCAGCTGTTTGCCTGGAGCTCTCACTCAAACCCCACATGTTCTTCCTCCGTCCAGCTGTTTAACTGTGTGTTCAGATTATTGAGCTCTGACACTTTATCAACTCAAACACTGTTAGTGTGTATTCGTGCTGCTTGCTGCAGTTTATTTCTGTTCTTATTTTAAGAACTTTCAAGTATTATTTCTTTTTTAATTTCCTGAATTTGTTTCTAACACATTATCTCCTTTAAGCTTCTCTAAAGTTTATATTAATATTCGGGTTTTAGCAGTAAACCATTTTTTAGGTTTATACTAAGTTATAGGTATGTTATTGATATTTTGTGAAATTAAGATTTTTTACTGTTTTTTCAACCAGAAACAAACCTGGTTTTTGTCCTTTAAGGGCTCCTGTAGCTGAGAGTAATACTTGTTTCAGTGTGACATGTTCTGACATCATTCTGGAAGAATCATGTCATAAATGGTGATGAAGACAAGAATGAACTTGAATAAATCGACATGATATATTACTACTTATTACTGTGAAAATAACAAAGAAACAGTTTGTTTTTGCTTTAATACAAGTATTAGAAATATCAATTATGATAAACTGAGTTATTAAACATGTCCTGACTTTGTGATCAAGCAGTAATTTGCAGTTTTTTGTGTTTCAGTGGAGGATCGATGAGAAACCGGTGAAGATTGATAAATGGGATGGCGCTGCAGTGAAGAATTCTCTAGATGATGCTGCCAAGAAGGTCGACTTCATGCTTTTATTCTGAAAGATCCTCCAGGAACCTTCCTGTCATCATCACTAACCCTGTCTGTGTGCGCCCCCTTCAGGTGCTCCTGGAGAAGTATTGTTACGTGGAGAACTTCCAGTTGGTGGACGGTCGTCTGTTGATCTGCACTGTCTCCTGTTTGTTCGCTATGTTGGCGCTTGTTTGGGACTACCTGCACCCGTTCCCTGAGTCCAGACCGGTGCTGGCCTGCTGCGTCATCTCATATCCTTCAATCCTTCAGTGTGCTCACCTGAGCTCACCTGGGCCCACATGTTAACTTTAGTTCTTAGACATTTTTGGAAATTAAGATGCAGAAAACAGCCGTGCACATGTGGCTGAGGCTTTATAGAGTCAGCAGTGTTTGATACAGTTCCTTCTGCTGTATGTGATTGGTTGATGTTCCTTAGCCCCGCCTCCCTCACATACTTCATCATGATGGGCATCCTCACTCTCTACACCTCCTATAAAGAGAAGAACATCTTCCTGGTGGCGCTGCAGAAAGATCCAGCTGGGATGGATCCAGATCACATCTGGCAGCTGTCTTCCTCCCTGAAAAGGTCTGAACCTTTACCCACAATGCACTCTGATGGAGTTTTAGTGTCATTGGCAGTCCTCATAATGTGTGCGATGACGATGTTGTGTCTCTCAGGTTCGACGACCAGTACACCCTCAGAGTCTCCTTCTCTGACGGGAAGACAAAGATCTGGAGAGAAGCCGAGTTCACCAAGTCGGTGTCGGTGTTCTTCGACGAGCACGGGACTCTCGTGATGGACCAGTTCGAGAAGAGCGTTTCTAAACTGCACGACACGCTCGCCACTGACAAGAAGACCAAATAATAGCAATCACATTCATCTATGACACAGCTGGACTGCGTGACGGTCCTCTGACGCTCACATCACTGCTTTCACGTCACCTCTGTCGGCTCCTCTCCACAGAAACGAGAAACCAGTGAACTGTGACGAGAACGAGATCAGTCCAGTGTTTTAGAACGGTTTCAACACAATATTGATAAATCGATCGAGTCTATACAGGAAACAAACGTTACAGTTAGAACCACCCTTATTTTATTGTTTTCTGTTTGAAGAGTCTGAACTCCGATTTTATTTGCTTCTGTCTTTCATTTGTTCTTGATTTTGTATTGTTCAGTAAAGCGTCAACTCAGTTTGGAATAAAAACATTTGTCATAAAAGCTGAAACTCTGAGTGAACTTGTGTTTCTGTCTGTTTGAACTTTGACGATTATTGGTCTTGAGCAGCTCAACACATCATTTGATAAATATTAACAAACTGGTTAAACGTTATTTTTCTGTTTTTTAAAAAAATATTTCTTCTCCACACGACTTCGTTGAAATGCTCCAAAGGCTAGACCGTCCCATTTAAGAACGGCTGACGAGGTCAACAAGGTCTCTGAAGGACTCGCCTTCAAAGACCACACAGGCCGGGTCCTTCAGAGAAAGCTGTCAAACAAATGTAGTGGAGTAAAAAGTACAATAATTCCCTCTGAGATGAGATGAGATGAAGAGTATGAATGTGAAGTTGCATGAAATGGAAATACTCAAGTGAAGTAACTTGAGTTTGAATTAGTACAATACGTGATATACTTAGTTACTTTCCATGTTACAAATACTGGTGATAATGTAATCGAGTACAGGTGAAGTGTTGTAATGATCTCAGTTACACAAAGATTTTGTTTGTCAAGTTTTATCTTCACTGTTTCCACTGATGAGTGTAACTAAGTACCTTCCCTGAAGTACAGCTTTCTGCTTGACCTCTGACCTCTGACCTCTGACCTCTGACACAGTGTCTGGCCTGTGATTGGCTCCACAGCGCCCCGCGCGGCCGACACAAACTTTGTAGGTGGTGTAGTTACTTCCTGTTTGTCCGGAGCAGATCCTCCGGTGTCCTCTCGGTCCTCCTCTGTTGTCTCGTGTCTCTCTGTCGAACTCATCTGTCCTTTGTTCCGGCTCGTTTCTGCTCCATCAGCCGGACCCTCACAGAACCACCGGCTAACGTGAACCCGCACCGGGAGGACCTGTATCCAGTGTCCGGGACACAGCGCACAGAGCCGGGCTGAGCTCGCATGAGGAGCCGGTGTTTGTGTGGTTCTCCTCCGGTCCTGATGGATTTCACATAGACTGCTGCTCCTCTCGAACCGCGAATAATGCGCCGTCTGGTGCTAATGCTAATTAGACTCTCTGCTAATTAGCTTCGTTGCTAACCATCTAGTCTAACTAGTCAAATTAGCTAACGCTGCCTGACCTCCTCGACATTATCTCCGCCTCTTAAAGTGCCTGTTTTTTAAAGCTAGTTTGGTTGAATCAGTCAAAGCTAAAGGTGGCTAGCCTCGGCTAAACTGGGTTTAAATGTCGTTTGAGTTTTAAATGTTGAGTTCAGAGGTTTGAGACCAGCTCCTGTGTGGTGTTTATGACTTGAGTCAGTAAGTTTTTGAATGTAGTTTGGTTGATGCAGGCAGAGAGCTGATCTGGAGTCAGTCTGTATCTTTAATGTTCACAGTTTACTTTAGTTTACTTTAGTTTAGTTTTGGACTTTTTCTAGATGAGGTTTTGAATGTGAGCTTGTCTGGTTTACAGAGATGATCCATTTCAGGCAGTTTCTGTTTGTAACCGTTCAATTATAGTTTAAGTTTGTTTAAGTTGATTTCAGACCAGGTTTAAGTTTAGACAAGTGAACTGATCCTGTGTTCAGCCGGGTTAAAACTGACGTCTAGAAGCAGATAGTCCCTGTTGTAGTCACATGTCATTGTTTGGTTGACTTCAGACCATCTCTGGTGTAAATCCAGACTAGATGTAGTCTGTCCTGGTTAACACAGGTGGTGTTGGATCTGAGGTCTTTGTTGGTGTTTGACAAGTTTGTTCAAGTCTAGACGGGGTTTAGTCCCAGTTTTAGCTCATGATGGCAGAGCTCCAACAGACTCCCACCTCACTTTGCTGCTGCCGTAAATCCCTGCCCGTCTCGGGGGGCCGGTGTGTTGGGGACTCTGGCCGGCCCTCAGCGAGTCCGGGTCCCGGGTCCCCGCGGTGCCCAATGGTGGATGTGGCATCGGCATCAAACTTCCGCTGCTTCCAGCTCCAACACTTCCATCTGGACCTGCGGCTGAACTTTGCTGTGAAGGAAATGAGCGGCTGGTTGGTTCTGGACCTCGTCCCGATCCAGCCGGGGGTCCAAACCCTGGTTCTGGACTCCCACTCCTCACTCCTTATCCACTCCATAGACTCCAAGGTCCCCGGGGTCGGACTGGAGGAGCCTGTGTCCCTGACGTACCGGGTTGACCCGTTCACAGACTACGGCTCCTCACTGAACATCAGCCTGCCGGCAGCAGCTGTGAAGCCGGGCCAACTGATCCAGATCACAGTCCGCTACACCACCACAGATGGGCCTGCGGTAAGAAACCAGAACACTTTTATTGATTTGGTTATTTCCAGTGATTATCAAACAATCACTCAGCGTGTCAGAGCGGTGGGGAGCCGACAGAAAGATTCTGCTGTCATGTGAGATGTGGGCGCCTGTGATGATGATGATGGTGATGATGATGATGATGATGGTGATGGTGTGTGTATGCGTGTGTGTGTAGATCTGGTGGCTGGACTCAGAGCTGACCTGTGGTCAGTCTCGTCCTCTGGTCTTCACTCAGGGTCACTCGGTGTGTAATCGCTCCTTCTTCCCCTGCTTCGACACACCGGCTGTGAAGAGCACATACACGGCGACAGTCAGGGTGAGTCGTGACCTCTGACCTCACTCACCTGCACTCACCTGCACGGTGTTAGACTGTCAGCTCGGACATTTGAGTTCTTTAATTTGTCTGATCATTAAGGGTGCATCATTTGTTTAAAACGTTAAAAACAAACTCAAGTTCTGAGCAGAGAGTGAATCTGCAGGTTCCAGACGGAGTGACGGTTCTGATGAGTGCATCTCGGAGCTCGTACTCCAAACAGGACCGGGTCTTTGAGTTCTCCATGGAGTTTCCTGTTCCGTCCTACCTGGTAGCGTTGGTGGCAGGAGATCTGCAGCACGTCGATGTCGGCCCACGGTGAGTCACCGTCCCTGCTCTGCTCCCTGTTCTGGTTCTGGTCCCTGCTCTTCTCCGTGTTCTGGTCCCCGTTCTGGTCCCCGTTCTGGTCCCTGTGGTCTTCTTATCCTCTGCAGGCTCTTGTGTTCTCAGTGTTTGTTGTCTCCAGGAGTCGGGTGTGGGCGGAGCCATGTCTGCTGGCGTGTGCGGTGAAGAAGCTCGGGGGCAGCGTGGAGCGCTGGCTGGGCGTGGCTGAGGAACTGTTTGGACCGTACCTGTGGGGCAGGTGAGCTCAGACTCCAGCAGGTGCTACAGGTATTATGTGAATGATTAATAAGTGACGACACCCCCTCAGGTGTGACATCGTGTTCCTCCCCCCCTCGTTCCCCATCGTTGCCATGGAGAACCCCTGCCTCACCTTCATCATCGCCTCCATCCTGGAGAGCAGCGAGTTCCTGCTGATCGACGTCATCCATGAGATCGCTCACGGCTGGTTCGGCAACGCTGTCACAAACGCCACCTGGGAGGAGATGTGGCTGAGTGAAGGCCTCGCCACCTACGCTCAGCGCCGGATCACCACTGAGGCTTACGGTAAGAGTACTGCAAGTACTTCTACTTCTACTACTACTGAAGCCCAGGTGGTGATGGTTCCGTCCTCATCTGCAGGTGATGCATTCACCTGTCTGGAAACTGCCGTCCGATTGGACGCTCTCCATAGACAGCTGCGTCTCCTTGGAGACAACAACCCTGTGAGCAAACTGCAGGTCAAATTTGAGCCAGGTAACACACACACACACACGCGCATGCACACACAAATGCGAACATACGCGCGCACCTGTGAGTGGTGTCACTCAGGGTGTTTACATGCACAGCTTAGTCAGATTACAGCCATAGTTCGACTCTGCTGCTCAGTTGGAAAACTGCAATTATCCAAGTGTACATGCCGGTGAGAAAACCGGATTATTGGGCCAAAGCATGTCAGACCCGGTACGCTAGGTGGCGCTGTACCCATTTCAACTAGTGGTAACAGAAACACCTCCGGCTGACCTCTTTACGTCACCAGCTGCCTCGGTATTCAAGAAAGATGGCGTACGAAGAGCGAGACGAAGCTACATCTTTGTACACTTCGTATATGGTGTACATGATAATTACACAAACTAGATGCATGATGGCGCTCTTTCTTGTGGTGATTTCGGAGAAAAGACGCCGCTGCCGTCCTTCTACTTCTGGCTCACGGGCCCGGGGAAAAATCTTGCACCTGCGCAGAACGCAAAAATCTGATCAGATCTGATGGAGCGTATACATGCAGGAGTCATGCGACTATCAGTCGAATAATCTGGGTGCTTTAATTCGACTATGAGAAATCCGATCTGGTCTGATTTTAGTCAGACTGAGGTGTATACCTGCATCTTCAAGATACGATCATAGTCGGACTGACAGTAACTCGGTTTTGTTAAGCGTCATGTAAACACACTGACTGTGACTCTGTGTCGTCTGCAGGTGTGAACCCCAGCTGCCTGATGAACCTGTTCACCTATGAGAAAGGTTTCTGCTTTGTTGCGTACCTGTCGCAGCTCAGCGGAGACATCAGACGCTTTGACTGCTTCCTCAGGGTCAGCACACACACACACACACACACACACACACACACACACACACACACACAGACCTGACTCGCACTGGTTCAGTGTCCACGCCTTTATGGAAATCATCATCTTATCTCTATTCAAATACATTTGCCGTGTGTGTGTGTGTGTGTGTGTGTGTGTGTGTGTGTGTGTGTGTGTGTGTGTGTTCAGGATTATATCTCAGAGTTTAAGTTTAAGAGCGTCGTGGCTCAGGACCTCATCGACTACTTCCTGGGTTACTTCCCCGAGCTGAAGGATGCTGCTGTCGCCCAGAGAGAGGGTGAAAAATTAAATAAAATTCTTGATTTATCATCACACAATCTCCAAAATTCGTTTGTTTGGTTTATTTGCCTTTAAAGTGTAAGTGTGTTGGACTGAGGCTGTGACATCACTTCCTCTGTCTCAGGTCTGGAGTTTGAGCGCTGGCTGAGTGGTTCTGGTCCTCCTCTGTACGAGCCCGACCTGTCAGCAGGCGGCGCTCTGACGCAGCCTGTTCAGGATCTGTGTGTTCTGTGGAAGAGCAGCGACGGCCGCGACCTGCACACCGTGTCGACCTTTGACCTCTCAGCCTGGAGCACCTTTCAGATCGTCCTGTTCCTCGACCGCATGCTCGACCTGTCGCCTCTCACACACGGTACACACTCATAACACTCAAGCTTATCATAGTGATGTCAGAGTGTGACATCATGGGGGACTCACTCACAGGCGCAGTCAGGAAGCATGGCATCACTGTGACCCGTCTCTGTCTGTCTCCAGATGTGATGGCGGCTCTGTCTGCTTGTTACTCGTCTCTGTTTGATGGTCTGAACGCTGAGGTTCAGATCCGCTGGCTGCAGCTGGTCGTCAGGAACAGTTTCTATCCTGAACTGCCGCGAGTACGAGCCTTCCTCCACAAACACGTGAGTAATGAACTTCAGTGATACTGTAGCGCGAGAGGGGGACAGAGTGTGAGGGGGTGGAGTCCAGGGGGCGGGGGGTGCGACAGGCATTTTGTAACATGCCCTCCTTCCTCTCCACAGACCTCCAGGATGTACACCGTGCCGCTGTACGACGACCTGGTTTCTGGGGTGATGAAGTGTGTTGCTGTGGAGATTTTTAACCAGACTCAGCGCCGCCTGCATCCAAACCTCAGACGGACGTTACAGCAGATCCTATTCCAGACCAGCACTGCCCCGCCCAATCAGAACGGGCCCGCTGTGTCCATCGTACCCCCCTCCCCGTCCCCACAGCTGCAGCCCGCCGCCGCAGCAACTGCCTCCACCGCTGCCAAGACGACGGCTGCCATCGCTTTACGGGATGTCAATGTCTCCGCATGAAGTCCACCTGTCCTGTCACCTGCTGGAGGCTGCGATTGGTGGCAGGAAGTCAGACTGATGATGTAAGCTGTTGCCATGGTGACACAAAGTTTGATCACTGAAGAAATAAACTCCGACAGGAAGTCCACTCCAGAGATTTGTCTAGTCCGACTCGTGGAGGAGGAGTTGGGGCTGTTTCTGATGGGGTGTGTGATCAGTCATTGGTCAGTCATTGATTAGTCATGTGACGACCTGCAGCTCACTGGACTGCTAACCCTAACCCTGATTGGCCGAGTGTCCCAGCATCTGTTCAGAGTTTAAAGATTGATGTTTTTATTCTTCTGTGCAATTTATCTGATGACTTGAAATAAGATGTGGAGTTTTGTTGATTCTGATCTGTTTCTGTTTTCTTGCTTGGTCGTATTGATGATTGATCGTGTTGATGATTGACAGCTCAGAGGCTCATTTCTGCCAAGAAACAGAAAACAGAAGCATCAGAGTCGCTGATGAATCAGAAATTCTGAATTCATCATCAGAAAGTTTGTGAATATGTTTAGTGGACTGATGAGTCAGCATTTTGTTTCCGCTTCAGTGATGCCTCAACAACATGGATGCTTTTATTCTGAAGGTTAGTGCAGGAAACGTTTGAGTGAGTTAGTCTGATAGAAGTGCTGATCCCCCTGAGGTGAGCCGGCTCAGGTGAGCCGGCCCAGGTGAGCCGGCCCAGGTGAGCCGGCCCAGGTGTCGGTCTTCATGTTCACTGACTATAATTAGAATGACTCTGATTTGAATCTTTTGTCATCACCGGCTCTGTCGCAGAACTGAGCCTCTGAACAGAACTCGTGTGATTATTTTACTTCCACCTTCAGGCTCTCACACCTGCTACACATCTGTGGGTCAGGTGTGTGCGATGTGTTCACTGTCAGCTCGTCAAACAAACTGCTGCTTTAATAACTGATTAACATGTAGCTGAACTGAACAAGACTCCTCGTTAACTCTACCTCCTGATTCTAACAAACCTGTAGACGACGGCTCGGACCGCACGCTCCGCCGGGTCCGAGTCACCTGACAAAGAAAGAAACCAGCGTCTTCACCTGAGTGGCCTTAGTGCTGCGTTCACTGCAGCTGGGAACTGAGAGGTTTCAGTTCGGCTTTGTCTTCATCCCTTTAATGACTGTTTGATCTCCAATCAGCAGCAATAATAAAGAATTCAGACAGAAACTGAAGATCACTTAGAACAGCTGACAGACAGGAAGTGAAGCCCCAGGAGAAACTGTCCTCAGTCTGTGATCAGCCACACACGCTTTTATTTTGTTAAAGCTGCCCTGCTCACACTGTCTGCTGGTGAACTGAATCATTGATCCTGATCACCACGTGATGTCACACTGATGAGTCTTCGATCAGCTAATATTATTTCTGTTTTTGGAACAATAAAGATTTGAAGCTGGGACATCTGACGGCTCCCAGCTGTCAGTGAACGCCTCTTCACAGAAAGTTTGTAATGAATGTTTGACTACAAATAAAAACTTGAAATTACAGATGGTTTGATTTGAATGTCTCGTGGGCCCAACGGGCCCTACAGTGTTGTTATTTTGGTCCAAACAGTTTAAACTGATTCAAAGTGACTTCCTGTTCACTGATTACCTCAATAAGTTGTTTGAGCTAAAAAGTTTTAACAAGTTAAATTTAATTCTCTCAACCTTATTCTGATGTGATGGGTTTCCTGGCTCTTTCAAAGTAAAGTCATCTTTACACGTGTACAGTGAGTGAATGTTGATGGAGAGGGTGTAAGAAACATTTATTTTGAAAAGGCAGTCTGAAGAAATGTTCTAATGTTTCAAATAAAATGTCACAACAGCAACTTCAGAAATGTTACCAAATTCTAAACTAACCTTAAAGGTGAATAAATGATTTTCTATTATTTTTTTTTAATTTCCAACACTTCCGAAATAAACCTAAAGAACCCATTGTGCCTTCAACATAAAAGCGAGAGAACGCAGCCATGATGGGGTAAAAACTGCAAAACAATCATGTAATCATTACAACAAAGCCCTGTAGATTTCTTAGGGGTTCACATCTCAGCCGACCTCACTCGGACCACATGTCTCTCATCAGGTGGGGAAGCTGAAGCGTGCTCACCTCCCTCAGCACCTGCTGACCAACAGTCAGCATAGAAAGCCTCCTGACGGCCGCACGGTGCGGTTCTCCTGCCGCACAGGACAGGAAGGACCTGCAGCAAACCCTCCACGCTCTAAAGACTCACACCAGCGAAATCAGCACCACCTTATCTTTATATGTAACTGTCTTTATTTGTTCATATTTGATATGTATTTGTCAAACTAAGAGCCGCTTTCTGTGTTTCGCTGATTTCAAACAAGGATACTTAACCTCTGTTCTGTTCTGACAGGAGACATTAAACACAACTGAGGATAAACTAACAGAAGAGTGAAGCAACAGTGAAGAAATCACCAGGTCCGTCTATTTTACTTTGAAAGACTCAACCGGATATGGTAAACGTCGCTGCTGTCGGTGTGACGTCGGCGTGGCTTCCGGAGGAGACTGAGAGCATCTGAGACCTGCCGCATCTGGACCGACACATCTGGACCGGAGCAGATCAGAGACCGGCGGCCAGACAGACAGACGGAGAGAGAGAGACAGGTGGGCAGACAGACAGCTGGACTCTCGGACAGACAGGTAGACAGACAGGTAGACAGACAGACAGGTGTCTTGAGCGCAGCATCCCTGTCTGTCTCGCCTCCAGGCCGGTGCTCCGGTGCTCCGGGCCGCTCCATGGGGGACAGCATGGCGGAAGAGACCCGGGTCATCTACCACCTGGAGGACCAGGACACCCCCTACCTGATCCGGATCAACGTGCCCGCGCGGCGCGTCACCCTGGCGGACTTCAAACAGGTCCTGAACAAACCCAACGTCAAATTCTTCTTCAAGTCCGTGGACGACGACTTCGGGTGAGTCCGGTGATCGATCACAGTGATCAGCAAAACAACACGTCATTGTTGTTGTTGTTGTTGTTGTTGTTGTTGTTGTTGTTATCAGTATTGTTGTTGTTGTTGTTGTTGTGTTGTGCTGTGTTGTCACCGCTCTGACACATTAACTGTAATGCGTTTATAGAAGTGATCGATCAGGATCAATAATCCAGTGTGTGTGAGTGTTCACAGTTCACTGTCCTGTGATGATCACACTCTGTTGGACTTCTGACATTTGATTCGCATCATGACACGTGACGTCACGTGACCAGCGGACTGTCGCTGTGTAATCCTGGTTCAGATCCTGGACAGATTATAAACAGATGTTCGCTGAGATGATCTGACTCACTAATCTGACTGGATCATCTCTCTGCTTCCACCCTTAGTGCTAAACTAGACTAATGTCTGGTCCTCGTTCTGGTCCTGGTTCTGGATCTGATCCAGTTGTGTACATAAACTGTAGGAGGTTGTGTTACATCTACAGTCTGTTGTTGTTGAAGGTGGATTATGTTCTCTGCTGGTGGAGCTAGGCTAACAGTTTCCCTCTGCTTCCAGTCTTTGAGCTAAGCTAGGCTAACAGTTTCCCTCTGCTTCCAGTCTTTGAGCTAAGCTAGGCTAACAGTTTCCCTCTGCTTCCAGTCTTTGAGCTAAGCTAGGCTAATTTCTCCACAGATTAACACATGAATACAACATAAAACATAAACATCATGAATGATGAATATATAATGGATCACTGACAGAACACACATCTTTATTCATGGATCCTGTACAGACAGTCTGAGCTCTCACGTCTGTGGATATTTGAATTAAAGAAACATTTCAAACAGTGAATAAATTCACTGATGTACAGAAAACAGTTTAAACTGTTATGATTCACATGTAATATATGATTTATAATGGTGATGACAGTGATGTGATGAAGATGATCATGATGGTGATGATGATGAAGATGATCATGATGATGATGGTGATGATCATGATGGTGATGATGATGAAGATGATCATGATGGTGATGATGATGATGATGATGAAGATGATGTGATGATGATGATGTGATGAAGATGATGATGGTGATGAAGATGACGATGGTGATGTGATGAAGATGATGATGGTGATGAACATGATGAAGATGATGAAGATGATGGTGATGTGATGATGATGATGGTGATGAAGATGATCATGATGATCATGATGGTGATGATGATGTGATGATGAAGATGATGATGATGAAGATGATGATGGTGATGATCAAGATGGTGATGATCATGGTGATGATGATGATGATGATGAAGATGATGTGATGATGAAGATGATGATGATGAAGATGATGATGGTGATGATCATGATGGTGATGATCATGATGATGAAGATGATCATGGTGATGATGATGATGAACATGATGAAGATGATGATGATGAAGATGTTCATGATGGGGATGATGATGAAGATGATGATGTGATGAAGATGATGGTGATGTGATGATGATGATGGTGATGAAGATGATGGTGATGACAGTGATGTGATGATGATGATGAAGATGATCATGATGGTGATGATGATGAAGATGATCATGATGGTGACGATGATGATGAAGATGATGTGATGATGATGATTATGTGATGAAGATGATGATGTGATGATGATGATGGTGATGACAGTGATGTGATGACGATGATGAAGATGAACATGATCATTATGGTGATGATGAAGATGATGGTGATGACAGTGATGTGTTGAAGATGAAGATGATCATGATGATGATGATGGTGATGATGATGAAGATGATCATGATGAAGATGATCATGATGGTGATGATGGTGATGAAGATGATGATGGTGATGAAGATGATGGTGATGAACATGATGAACATGATGAAGATGATGATGATGAAGATGATGATGTCAAAGATATTCATGATGGTGATGTGATGATGAACATGATGAAGATGATGATGATGATGAAGATGTTCATGATGGTGATGATGATGAAGATGATGGTGATCATGATGATGTGATGAAGATGATGGTGATGTGATGAAGATGATGATGGTGATGAAGATGATGGTGATGAAGATGATGATGGTGATGATCAAGATGGTGATGATCATGGTGATGATGATGATGAAGATGATGTGATGATGAAGATGATGATGATGAAGATGATGATGGTGATGATCATGATGGTGATGATCATGATGATGAAGATGATCATGGTGATGATGATGATGAACATGATGAAGATGATGATGATGAAGATGTTCATGATAGGGATGATGATGAAGATGATGATGTGATGAAGATGATGGTGATGTGATGATGATGATGGTGATGAAGATGATGGTGATGACAGTGATGTGATGATGATGATGAAGATGATCATGATGGTGATGATGATGAAGATGATCATGATGGTGACGATGATGATGAAGATGATGTGATGATGATGATTATGTGATGAAGATGATGATGTGATGAAGATGATGGTGATGACAGTGATGTGATGACGATGATGAAGATGAACATGATCATTATGGTGATGATGAAGATGATGGTGATGACAGTGATGTGTTGAAGATGAAGATGATCATGATGATGATGATGGTGATGATGATGAAGATGATGATGATGAAGATGATCATGATGGTGATGATGGTGATGAAGATGATGATGGTGATGATGATGAAGATGATGATGTCAAAGATATTCATGATGGTGATGTGATGAACATGATGAAGATGATGATGATGATGAAGATGTTCATGATGGTGATGATGATGAAGATGATGGTGATCATGATGATGATGATGTGATGAAGATGATGGTGATGTGATGAAGATGATGATGGTGATGAAGATGATGGTGATGAACATGATGAACATGATGAAGATGATGTTGATGATGATGGTGATGGTGATGAAGATGATCATGATGATCATGATGATCATGATGGTGATGAAGATGAAGATGATGATGTCAAAGATGATCATGATGGTGATGTGATGATGAACATGATGAAGATGATGATGAAGATGTTCATGATGGTGATGATGATGATGAACATGATGATGATGATCATGATGGTGATGATGATCATGATGATGATGAAGATGATGGTGATGATGATAATGAAGATGATGATGTAATGATGATGAAGATGAAGATGATGATCTTGATGATGATGATGATGGTGATGACAGTGAGGTGATGAAGATGAATATGATCATGATGATGTAGATGATGATGAAGATGATCATGATGGTGATGATGAAGATGATGTGATGATGAAGATGATGATGATGATGATGATGAAGATGGTCATGATGGGGACTATGATGATGATGATGAAGATTAAGATTATCATTATGGTGATGATGATGAAGATGATGACCATGGTGATGACAGTGATGTGATGATGAACATGATGATGATGATGATGATGATGATGAAGATGTTCATGATGGTGATGATGATGAAGATGATGATGATGAAGATGATGGTGATCATTATGATGATGAAGATGATGATGATGGTGATGATGATGGTGATGATCATGATGGTGATGATGATGGAGATGATGATGATGATCATGATGGTGATGATGATGAAGATGCTGATGTCAAAGATGATCATGATGGTGATGTGATGATGAACATGATGATGATGATGATGATGAAGATGTTCATGATGGTGATGATGATGAAGATGATGGTGATCATTATGATGATGAAGATGATGGTGATGATGATGATGATGAAGATGATGATGTCAAAGATGATCATGATGGTGATGTGATGATGATGAAGATGATCATGATGGTGATGTGATGATGATGAAGATGATCATGATGGTGATGATGATGAAGATGATCATGATGGTGATGATGATGATGAAGATGATGTGATGATGATGATGAAGATGATGGTGATGATGATGATGAAGATGATCATGATGATCATGATGGTGATGATGATGAAAATGATCATGATGGTGATGATGATGATGATGAAGATGATGTGATGAAGATGATGAAGATGATGGTGATGTGATGATGGTGATGAAGATGATGGTGATGAAGATGATGGTGATGACAGTGATGTGATGAAGATGATCATGATGATGATGATGTTGATGATGATGAAGATGATCATGATGATAATGATGGTGATGATGATGAAAATGATGGTGATGATGGTGATGATGATGAAGATGATGAAGATGATCATGATGATCATGATGATGATGAAGATGATGTGATGATGATGGTGATGATGATGGTGATGATGATGAAGATGATGATGTAATGATGATGATGATGAAGATGATGATGATGATGATGAAGATGATGATGATGATGATGACAGTGATGATGACGATGATGTGATGATGAAGATGATGGTGATGATGATGATGAAGATGATGATGAAGATGATCATGATGGTGATCGTGATGATGACGAAGATGATGAAGATGATGACCATGGTGATGACAGTGATGTGATGAAGATGATGATGATGATGATGATGATGAAGAAGAATATGAATATTATCATTATGGTGATGATGATGATGAAGATGATGATGATGAAGATGATCATGATGGTGATGATGATGAAGATGATCATGATGATCATGACAGTGATGAAGACGAAGATGATGATGATGATGGTGATGATGAAGATGATGATGATGAAGATGATCATGATGGTGATGATGATGAAGATGATCATGATGAAGATGATCATGATGATCATGATGATGATGAAGATGATGTGATGATGATGGTGATGATGGTGATGATGATGAAGATGATGATGTAATGATGATGATGATGATGAAGATGATGATGATGATGAAGATGATCATGATGGTGATGATCATGATGATGATGGTGACAGTGATGATGACGATGATTTGATGATGAAGATGATGGTGATGATGATGATGAAGATGATGAAGATGATCATGATGGTGATCGTGATGATGATGATGACGAAGATGATGAAGATGATGACCATGGTGATGACAGTGATGTGATGAAGATGAACATGATGAAGATGATGGTGATGATGATGAAGATGATCATGATGGTGACGATGATGAAGATGATGATGATGATGAAGATGATCATGATGGTGATGATGATGGTGATGATGATAATGGTGATGTGATGAAGATGATGATGTGATGATGATGAAGATGATGACGATGATGATGATGAAGATGATGATGATGATGAAGATGATCATGATGGTGATGATGATGGTGATGATGATAATGGTGATGTGATGAAGATGATGATGTGATGATGATGAAGATGATGACGATGATGATGATGAAGATGATGATGATGATGAAGATGATCATGATGGTGATGATGATGGTGATGATGATAATGGTGATGTGATGATGAACTTGATGAAGATGATGGTGATGTGATGAAGATGATGATGTGATGATGATGAAGATGATGACGATGACGATGATGAAGATGATGGTGATGTGTGTGTTCTCAGGGTGGTCAAAGAGGAGATCAGTGACGATGATGCCAGGCTGCCAATTGTGAACGGACGAGTCGTCTGCTGGGTCAGAAACACATACACACACACACACACACACTCTGTCCCCCAGGTGTTTACCTGTCCCCCAGGTGTTTACCTGTCCCATTCGTCTCTCCAGGTAGTGTCTTCAGAAACCTGTCAGCCAGACTTCAGGGGCTCTGACACACAGTCTGTGGCCACGCCCACCACCCTGGTCCCGCCCCCTGTGGAGAGGACCGGTGGGATTGGAGACTCCAGACCTCCGTCCTTCCAGTGAGTACATGTATCACCTGCCTCACACTATACCTGACCCTCACACACCTGAAGCATGGAGGGCAGCTGTCTCTCTGACCTGTCTGTCTCTCTCACCTGTCTGTCTGTCTCACCTGTCTGTGTGTCAGTGCTGCTGCTTTGATTGGTCAGGAGGAGCTTCCAGGGTCAGAGGTCAACCGAGTTGTTTCCCCCCCACTGAGCAGAGAAAGAGATGGAGGAAGTGACAGAGGTAGATGGAGGAATGATGGTGATGATGATGATGATGGTGATGATGATGCACCCTGCTGCCTCTGATTGGCTGCTCTCGATGCAGGTGAGCGTCTGAATGGTCACGCCCACCGACCAGCTCAGCAGAATGGGGCGGAGCCATCAGGTGGAGGTGACAGCTCGTCAACCCAACAGAGCAGCCAATTAGAGACAACCAGTTTCTGCTCATCTGAGGAAGACTCCGGAGGAAGGTCAGACACACACACACACACACACACACACACACCACACGCGGCTCACTGACATCAGCAGCAGCTCTCACTGTGATTGGTCAGTTTGATGACAGCACACACGCACCTGCCCTGAGGTCTTTCTTTTTCTGCTCCAGTAAACCTGTTCAGAGACGCGTCTCCTCCTCCTGCTCTGATTGGCTGCTGCAGGTCATGTGATGGGCAGTGCAGCGTTTATTGTCCATCAGATAAAAGAGTCCCGGCTGATCTGAGAGCAGAAATAATCTGTTCCTGTGACTCGTCTGTAATAATCTGTCCTGTCAGACTCTTTTACAGATTCAGTCTCTCATTTCATTCTTTTTAATATAATTTTTATTTTTACATCTTTATTCTCTGGATTTGTCTGAATTTTGTTCTTTTGACACATTTCCCTCAGATATTTTGTGAGTCTTTGTGTTGAACGTTGATTTTCTCTCCAAAGGTTTGTGTTTTATTCTCATATTTATATATTTAATTTATATATATAAGGATGTGTCCAATACATTTTCATCTTTTCTTAATTTTAATGTATTTTGTGAATGTGAAGCTTTTTCTAAAGTTTTCATTAGTTTTGTCTCCTCATAGAAACTATTCACTTTACTGATATTATATTTACAGTCACATGTTTCAGATCTGCAGCTCAGCTTTTGTTTTTATAGCTAATGTTGTGAATTGATATTTATTATTGATTATTAATTCAAATGTTATTATTGATTTATAAAATTATTACAGTTAATCAATGAAACGTAGGTAACTATGAGTCATTAATGAACACGGGGCACCACCCTGAAGTCAGGGATCAATAATCAGATGATTTACCTTTAGTCTCAAAGCCAGGAATTAATCAAATTGTCAATATTTTGTTATTATAATACAGGATTGTGTAAAATAATCACAGATGCTGCTCAGTTAAAATCAACAGTGTTTATTAAAGCGTTCTTCACAAACACAAACCACCTACTTTAACAAACAACAGTTGTTCTCTAACCCAAAGGATAACACAACAACCATGTGGTACACAGCGGTCGTTTGTCTCTCAACCAGCGGCTGATCGAGCCAGAACACGACGTACTGTGGACACACACGACGGCAAGACTGTACAGGCTGGATCAGCCTGGAGGAGCTGCTAGCGAGCGTAACAACACAGATAGCGCACAGTACAGTCAACCATAAGTAGGACTCAGAGGTCCCTTCCCAGCACAACATAAGTACAAGAAAAGCACGTGATATATGATCTGTTTCTGCCCAAACAGAAGCCTCTTACTTGGGTCACTCGTTGGGACTAGCGTGTCCTGTCTGACTCAGAACTCCAACTTGTTTTGGAGTGAGTGTGGGGTCAGCTGTAGCGTGCTAACAGCTGACGAAGGCAGGCAGCGATCACGCTGCGAATTGACCTGATGAAGGACTGGACCTCGGGGGTTCCGTCTCCTTCTGAAGATAATCTCTTCCTTCTGCAGGCGGGGAGGAACGACTGGGTTGTGCAGTGTTCCTCTTATGGATCTCAACCAATATTGACGAATATTCGAACAAAAACAAAAGTAAAACAAAAACAGTCTCTGTCTCGTCCAGCGAGGAGGGAACAGAAGCTTAGCTCAAGCAAAATGAGAAATGTCTCTCAAGTTACACCCTCACAGTAGCTGCTGCATGAAACCAGAGGTCCCTTCACAACATAACGCTCCCGGGGAACGCAGCATGATTTGGAGTCTCCTGACCTTCAAACTGGGAGTGACGTCATTGTGATCCTGGCGCAGTTTCCTGGCTCACAGCCAATAGGGACCAGGTGAAAGTTTTGGGGCGGGTCTTACCTTGAGTTCCTGTGTTTCACACCTTGTGGTCTTTGGTCCTGTTCCTTTGTTCTGCAGCTCCTCATGACGATAAGGCCCTAGTTGTTCAGCTTTTGATTTCTCCTAGAGGCCTTCTCTTTGTTTGAGACGTGAGGCGTTGAGGTCCGACAATAAATATCAGAAGCTGTCACTCAAACTGAACCAGCTGTTTCTCCCTCTGTGATGTCACATGCAAGGTTCAGCCAATCAACAGGGCAGAGCAGCTCCTCACCGCGACTCGTCAGGCGACAGCGCCGCCGCCACCGAAAACCCAAAACACAGCGGATGGAGAGGGTACACACACACACACACACACACACACACACACTCTGACAGAACTCTTTATGTTTGTGTGTTCTTGATGATGGTTGAAAGCTGAAAGTTTCGCTCAGATTTCAGTTTTTCGAGCAGCAAATATGATAAAACTGGTGGAACAGGAAACATTTAATACATCAGTCGTCTCTTCAGTTCTCTGATGAAGTCAAACATCGTCTCCTGTCTTCTTCCTTTCTGTGTGTGAGTTTCTTCTGTCGCTGATCTGTCCTTCATCTCTCTCTCTTTCCTGGCTGTCTGTCCTCCCGTATCTGCCTGTCTGTCTCTCAGTCTGTGTCTTTCAGCAGTGTCACTGACTCCACCATGTCGCTCAACGTCATCACTGTCACTCTGAACATGGGTGAGTACCAGCAGGGGAACCAATATTCAGAGCATTTCTTTAAGTAGAAGTAGAAGTACAAGACCTTTCAATTACTTCATGTACAGTTAGCTGGTGTGGTCCAGTGCTTCAGGTACAGTTAGCTGGTGCGGTCCAGTGCTTCAGGTACAGTTAGCTGGTGCGGTCCAGTGCTTCAGGTACAGTTAGCTGGTGCGGTCCAGTGCTTCAGGTACAGTTAGCTGGTGCGGTCCAGTGCTTCAGGTACAGTTAGCTGGTGCGGTCCAGTGCTTCAGGTACAGTTAGCTGGTGCGGTCCAGTGCTTCAGGTACAGTTAGCTGGTGCGGTCCAGTGCTTCAGGTACAGTTAGCTGGTGCGGTCCAGTGCTTCAGGTACAGTTAGCTGGTGCGGTCAGGCCCCTCCAAGGGCTCACAGGACTAATCTGAGGGGTCACCACAATATTAATGGAAGAGCAAAGAAGAAAAAACAAAAAGACCCACAAAGTCTGGACTAATTTTACTGAAATATTCAGTTTATATTCATTCTTAGTACAAGTAGGTTAGCGTTGTACAGATGTGGAGTTCTGGAGTAAAGATTACTCTCCACCACTGAGTGTGGACGTCACTAACACTTTATCACTGTGGTCGTGTTTCTGCCTGCTGTTCATGTCAGAGACGCTTTGATGCAGAATTTAATCATCTGTTCTCTGTAGATCACGTGATCACAAACAGGGTGGGTGAAAAATGTACTTTGACATGATCTAATAATATCTGTATGTCTATTTAATTGAATCAAAGCTCACCATAACTCTGTCTGTCTGTCTGCCTGCCTGTCAGAGAGGTATAACTTCCTGGGTATCAGTATTGTTGGTCAGAGTAACGACAGAGGAGACGGAGGGATTTATATCGGCTCCATCATGAAGGGAGGAGCGGTGGCAGCTGACGGACGCATCGAGCCCGGAGACATGTTACTGCAGGTACTACAGTACTAACACGACTCACTGCAGGTACTACAGTACTAACACGACTCACTGCAGGTACTACAGTACTAACACGACTCACTGCAGGTACTACAGTACTAACACGACTCACTGCAGGTACTACAGTACTAACACGACTCACTGCAGGTACTACAGTACTAACACGACTCACTGCAGGTACTACAGTACTAACACGACTCACTGCAGGTACTACAGTACTAACACGTCTCACTGCAGGTACTACAGTACTAACACGACTCACTGCAGGTACTACAGTACTAACACGACTCACTGCAGGTACTACAGTACTAACACGTCTCACTGCAGGTACTACAGTACTAACACGTCTCACTGCAGGTACTACAGTACTAACACGACTCACTGCAGGTACTACAGTACTAACACGACTCACTGCAGGTACTACAGTACTAACTAAGTCAGACCTGGTCAGATACTAACAGTCGTATCTGTTAGTTGTACTAATACTCTCGTTCCTGTATTTTCAGGTGAACGACATCAACTTTGAGAACATGAGTAACGACGACGCTGTCAGAGTCCTCAGGGAGATCGTTCACAAACCAGGGTGAGATGTCTCGTACTTCTACTACTTGTAGTACTTCTGAAACCACTATAACTTCTGCTTCAGTGACTTATATTACTTGAGAGACTGAGGCTGAGCCTGATAGAGGCTGAGCCTGATTGAGGCGGAGCCCGATTGAGGCTGAGCCTGGCTGAGGCTGAGACTGATTGAGGCGGAGCCTGATTGAGGCTGAGCCTGACTGAGGTTGAGCCTGATTGAGGCGGAGCCTGACTGAGGCTGAGTCTGATGGTCTTACGCACTTCCTAAAAGAAGTCCCTGAAAATAAGTTGACCTGTTTATTAACTGACACGATCATCTCATGATCATCTCTGTCTGTCTGTCTGTAGTCCGGTGACGTTAACAGTGGCGAAGTGTTGGGATCCAAACCCACGCGGCTGCTTCACACTGCCCCGGAGTGAGTCAACAACCAAACACGTCTTTTTACTTCAGAGGAACCTCATTTACATCATGACACCAGGACCCTGACACCAGTTCTGATATGTTCTGCTGAGTCTCCTGTATTTACTGGTCCTGAAATAATTCACACTCACACACTGCTTCTTCTTCTTCTGAAGGCGAGCCGGTCCGACCCATCGACCCTGCTGCCTGGGTGTCTCACACCGCTGCCATGACAGGAAGTCTCCTCCCACACTACGGTGAGTCTCCCATCAGCCGCTGCAGCATCCATCCATCATCTCACCGCCCACAACACTAATGTGATGTTTTTCAGGCGTGCATGAGGAGAACCACCTCAGCATCCACAGTGACATGACGGCTGTCGTCAAGGCGATGGCCAACCCTGAGTCAGGCCTGGAGGTTCGGGACAGGATGTGGCTGAAGATCACCATCCCCAACGCTTTCATCGGTGAGAAGCTCCGCCCACCAGGAAGAAAACTGGAACTTAGAGATTTTAAAACAAAACATTTATAACAATTGAATTCAGCTGAACACAGTCACCATCAGATTTCCTCCTTCAGAGAAGACGAAGCGAAGGCAACAAACGAGACAACAAACATCTTTTCTCTTTTCCTTCCCCGTGGTCCTTTAGTTCTTCATGAATGAATATCTGTCGTCTCATTGGCTGTGTGGTAAAAAAAAGTTGCAGACAAACAAGTTCCCACCCGGTTGAACTTTGACTGGCGAGATGTAAACTGTGAAGATAAGATTAGGGTTAGGTTAGGGTTAGAGAAGAACAGCTGATCGTTTCTCTGAATGTTTCTATAAACGTCCTCTGACTTCAGTTGATCTTCGCTCCGTCAGGTTCGGACGTGGTTGACTGGCTCCACCGGAATGTCGAAGGTTTCACCGACCGCCGTGAATCTCGCAAGTATGCCGGGAACCTGCTAAAGGCTGGGTACATCCGACACACCGTCAACAAGGTGACCTTCTCCGAGCAGTGCTACTACGTGTTTGGAGACCTTTGTGGAGGTGAGCACTAAAACACCAAACTAATCAATACAGTCTGCTTGTTCAAGTGTATGAAGCTGCAGTACAACTAATAGCCACAAGATGGAGACAAATACAGCTCAAAGCTCAGCAGCTCCACAGAGTCAACAGAACCAGCAGGATGTTTTACAGTCGGTCCGGTTCCTTTAGATCTCAGGGTGTAAATCCACTCTGTGTCCGACTCATTAAAACTGCTCCTGTCAGGATTTCTCACACGGAGATTGAATTAAACACTAAAGTGCAAATAATTAATATATTGTTTTTTTCTAGTTTTACCTTTTCATCAGATTATGTGATAAAAAAGTTCTGACTGTCACAGAGGTCCGATTCTGTTTTCAGCCTCATGTAATTCATGTTAAATGTTTCAGATGATTGTTTTGTTCCATTTAGTATTCAATTTAAAAAAACATATTTTTTAACATTTCACACACAGCTCATAATCTGACATGAATCCATCAGAAGTGTGTTGTTGGGTCACTAGGAAACTGGGCTGAACCGCTGATCCAGTCTATGACTTCCTCTCAGGCTGTGAAACACAGAACAGTTTCAGAGAAGATCAGCAGGTCAGCAGATTGAAGACAGAGAGGTAACAGTGTCCAACATCTGGTTACACTGTCCAACATCTGGAGACGCGGCTGTTTTAATTTTGTGTTGTTGGAATTTAATGAGAACAGATTTTCTACAGCTGATGTTGAACCTGTCAAATATTTGTCAACATGAGAACAGAACAGAATAATAAAGGTGCTGGGGGCGGAGCTTGGAGGTCCACCACTGGGGAGGCGGGGCTACAAACCAGCTTGAAGTGTCTCTGATACCTGATGTCTTGCTACCGATGTGTCTCCTCTGTGTCTCAGAGCTGGCTGTCATGTCTCTGCTGGATCATGAGGAGGCCTCCAGTCGAGCAGCAGGATCAGACTGCGACCCTCCAGCTTTCTCCTACCAGCCCCCCGTCCCTCACCCCTACAGCTCGCCACACCCCCTCCACCAGCTGCACGCCTGGGGGAGAGGAGGAGGACAAGGAGGACGTGGAGGGGGAGGAGGAGGAGGAAGCCAGCACAGTGAAGGTGACATAATGATTAATACAAATATACAGTCGGTCCTGTAGCATCAGGATCAGTACAACATGTGGATCAGTCTCAGCTCAGATCTGCTGATCGATTTCAAGTTTGACTTCAGCTTTTTAAGTCTCAGCAGCAGCGCCATCATGTGGCTCCGTACGCACCAGCACCATGTTTAGACCAGTGACTTGTGAACTGTGAGGTGGAAAATAAAACATTATTTCACTGTTTTAAACTTTTTGTGCAAAACATATTTCTGTTAGGGGGCAGTGGACAGGGAGTAAACAGGGGATGGTGGAGGTGGTGGGGGGCAGCAGGGGTGAGTGGGCCGCTGCAGCTGGTCCTCCATCTTCCTCCTGCAGCTGTTCTTCAGAACCTCCACGCTACTGAGGGCAACAGCTGATCCCTACTGTGAACAACAGGGCTGCTTGCAGGCTCCCCAGACACGCTGGAAAACAGTGAAAAAAGCAGCTCTGGTCTCCATCCTGCCCGCAGAGAAAGAGCTCTAAAGAGAAGTGATTAAAACAGATAAAAAGTACAGCAAGAAATATAAGAAGAGGAAAACGCTCAGAAGTGAGCGTGAGCTGCTGAGACAGGCTGCCACTCACACAGCGCCATCTTCTGAGGATCAGTAGTAAAATGTTTTCTTTTGGTGGTTTTTGTTGACAGGAAGTGGCAGCAGTGGATCAAACTGTGCTGGTCAGAGGGAGGCGGGAGGAAGAGGAGACAGCGAATCAGAATCTACCAAACAGGAAGTGGGAGCTTCACCTGACAAACAGCTGGAGGTGGAGTCTCCCGGCGCCGACAGCACCCGACGACCGCCGACCTCCTTCTCTGGTCTCCAGGGTAACAAAGACTCACAGGACGTCCCTCCGGCCCCGTCGCCGTCGCGAGCCCGACAGTCCTTCTGCCTCGCCATGGGTAACCCCAGTGATTTCTTTGTGGACGTCATGTGACCCTGTGCTGATGATGCCACATCCTGTCCTGGTTTTAAAATGTCATGTTTATAAGATATTTCAACCAAATCTGCTGGTTTGAACGAGCAGAGAGGAAACTTTGATCTGTTTGAACTCAATCAGGAAAGTTTCAGTTCCAGAACAACTTCAGAGGTGATTTATTTATTTATTTATTTACGTTCATCATCTACGGACGATCTGAAATGACGCGGGACAGAGTGGGACGATCCAGGGATCACACTGGACCTGGACCTGGACCACAGGGATGGATGGAGGTTCAGGCTGACACACTGAAGGGGAAACTGGCTGGTCACTATGAACCATCAATAATGTATATTAATATGTATCTATGATGTCACAGTTCAGTCTGATGAGTGTCTGAGTTAATCTCTGCTGTCTGAAGTGACAAAACAATAAAACATGTACAAACAAGTTTTTGTGTTGAAATTTAGCAATAAAGGTTTTGGTTTTCAGACTGGTTGATGGTTCAACTCCTGGTGATCCATAACAGGGAGAAAAATAACATTATATCACTATATATCCTCAGGAGGAGGAGAGGGGGACTTTATATCATCAGGAGGAGGAGAGGAGGACTTTACATCATCAGGAGGAGGAGAGGAGGACTTTATATCATCAGGAGGAGGAGAGGGGGACTTTATATCATCAGGAGGAGGAGAGGAGGACTTTATATCATCAGGAGGAGGAGAGGAGGACTTTATATCATCAGGAGGAGGAGAGGAGGACTTTACATCATCAGGAGGAGGAGAGGAGGACTTTATATCCTCAGGAGGAGGAGAGGAGGACTTTATATCATCAGGAGGAGGAGAGGGGGACTTTATATCCTCAGGAGGAGGAGAGGAGGACTGAGGTGCGCCATCACGTCCACATTTCTTCAGACAAATAATGAAAAAAATTAGATTTTTATTTTTATAAATATTCAGGGTTAGTTTGAGATCAGGCTGCTGTGAGTAATCTGATTACACATTAAATTGTGGATAATAAAGCAGGGTCACTGTAATCATAACTATGTTATTGTTGCATATCAACATATTTCAGGCCCCTCTGGTCACCTGTCCTCATCGATGGTCCACCAACTTGTATTCGGTGTGTGTGTGTGTGTGTGTGTGTGTGTGTGTGTGTGTGTGTGTGTGTGTGTGTGTGTGTGTGTGTTAATGATCATGATTCATGCACGGCTCCGTGCTTCCTCTTTCCTCAGCAACGAGGAGAGAGGGCCGCGTTCCAATCCGCACAAGTGCCGCCTCGTTTACAGTGATACGTCAGAGGAGGAGAGCAGCAGCCGGTAGCTGTCGGTGTGTGAATAAAACCGACACAGCGGAATTAAACTGGTTAAATAAACGTCTGTGGAGAGTGTAGCTATAGTTTAGTAAAGCAAGAGGAGTCCAGTGAAGGAAGCTGGTGGTTCTGAACGGGACGCGGCCGGCTCGGGCTGCTGTCAGCTGACAGTCCGCTGCTGCCGCCGACATCTTGCCTCCGACCGGAGGAGACGGAGAGTCCGCTTGTCACGGTCAAACGTCCCGATGGAGTGACGGCAGGGCCGGCGGTTCCGTGTGAGGCAGCTCGGGGACAGAACAGCTTCTCTGCGGACCGGGTGAGAACATGGGGGAAGTTAGAACCGCCGCCTGTCTGCCTGTCTGCCCGCCTGTCTGTCTGCACTGCAGCAGCCGTGAAGTGACCGCGGTCGGTCGTCACCGCCTGACTGCTGCAGTAACGTTAGCAGGTGTTGCTAATAGCTATTCGTCGTCGGCGAACAGCCATTAAAACATCGCCGTTTTCAATAATGTATAGCTTATCAATACCTGAATATTACGTGTAGGTCGTGATTTAATATCTGTTATTAGTCAGTGGGGACCTCCTTTTAATTCGGCGCATTCAAACAACAGTTATGTTCAATATTATTGCGACTTTTCAGCAGAAAAAATTAACGTTTAATCGATGAATGACGTTTCCGTTATTTTCAGCCACACCGTAATGTAGCTACGTGACTGGGCGGTTAACTTTAGCCACAACGTTAGACTCGCTCACTTATAACGTTAAACGATGAAAAGTTAGAGTCGCACGTTCATTATCTGTGGGCCGAAAATACAGGAAGAGATTACATTTTCTCTGTGTTCAATGCTTTGACAGTTTAATTGATTAAATGATTCGAATTACATGAAAACACTTTAAAATGTCAAAATTTTCAGTGGAGTTCGGATTGTTACAGCCCGAAGCTGTAACATTATCTGCGAGCCGTTAGCTTCCACACACTGATTGTACCGTTGCAGCTGTTAGCATTGGTCTTTCTCTGTGTTGAACGGGATGTACCGGTGTAGGAGGATAGCAGCAGCTAAGCTAACGTGCTAACTACAAGCTGTAACAGTAAAGGACAAATCAGTTAAAGTGAATGCTGTTAACTTACAGTGATTTAATAAGCTCATACGACACAGAAACATGTCATTTAAGTTCATTTCATATAAGTCAATATGTAACACGATCGTTTGGAAGCCAAACATCAGATCAGACATTAAAAATAATACAACTAAAAATACTCTGGATAAATCAAACCCTTGAGCTGTGAAGTCAGAATTCATCTTGTCTGATAAATTTGCCTCATAGATATAAAGAAATGTTGTCCGTCTGATGTCTGGAGGCTGATTTCTGCTCTCATGAGCTGAAACTGGAGGAAGATGTGAGATTAGAGCAGGTTGTGTAATAATCGTCCTCTCTGTGCTGCAGTCACTTCATTATGATCAGCTCTGACTGACTGAGGAGCATCGGCCATGATCGGAGGACTCTTCATCTACAACCACAAGGGGGAGGTGTTGATCTCCAGGGTGTACCGCGATGACATCGGGTGAGTCCTACAGGTCACTGCTGATGTGCTCATGAGCCATACACTAAAGTCATCCCTGCCCCTGTTCAGGTACATTGACTATGGGTTCAGGTACACTGACGATGCGTTCAGGTACACTGATGATGCGTTCAGGTACACTGACGATGCGTTCAGGTACACTAACGATGCGTTTAGGTACACTGCCGATGCGTTCAGGTTTTAGGCGGTAATGTGTGTTAAGGACGTCCGTCTGCTTCCTCTCTTCACATCCTTCATCACAGATGAATCTGAGCTGCAGCTTCACTGTGGCTGTGGGATGCAGCGAGCCTGTTGCTAGGCAACAGCAGTGCTAACAGAAAGCTCTGAGTGATGAGGTCATCTCAGTGTGCACTGATAACATGGCTGCTGAGGAGCGATGGCGGAGATGAGACAGAGTGAGATGTCTGTATTGTGTTGGTCAAAACAATAAAAAAAAGTATTAACTTTATTTATACTGAATCTGTCAACAACAGTCACAGTTACAGAAAGATTTAATGTGACGAGACTGCAGATGTTCTATCCTGTCAAATGGACCTCAGGGAGTCGTGTTGATGTGGTCATCTGTTTGTCCAGGAGGAACGCAGTGGACGCGTTCCGTGTGAACGTTATCCACGCCCGGCAGCAGGTCCGCTCTCCAGTCACCAACATCGCCCGGACAAGCTTCTTCCATGTTAAACGCTCCAACATCTGGCTGGCAGCCGTCACCAAGCAGAACGTCAACGCCACCATGGTGTTCGAGTTCCTCTACAAGATGTGTGACGTCATGTCAGCCTACTTTGGCAAGATCAGCGAGGAGAATGTCAAGAACAACTTTGTCCTCATCTACGAGCTGCTCGATGGTAAACAGGAAATAAACAAAAGCAGATTAAACGGACATGTTCAGACACGATTAAGGTCATCTTCTTCTTCTGTGGTGTGTTTTAACCTGGAGCTCCAACAGGAAGTGTCGTCTCATCGCTCTGCTGCTCTGTGGTTTTTTTAGGTTTTGATTTTTGTAAGCGTTGGATGAGAAAATCAAAACCTAAAGAAAATACGGCGCTGACAGGAGTCGTCTCTGCTGAGCTGCACAACTGTCCTGCTTTTTGTTTGTTTGTTTGTTTGTTTGTTTGTTTGTTTGTTTGTTGTGACAGTGTTTGTATCCTGCAGAGATTCTGGACTTTGGTTACCCTCAGAACTCAGAGACTGGAGCTCTGAAAACCTTCATCACCCAACAGGGCATCAAGAGCCAGGTACCAGTCAGACAATTATCAATTTATAATCAATAACCTGGAATCCTTCAAATCAAAGTCCAGGTAGAAAACAACGTGGAGTGAGTGTTGTGGAATTTCGGTCTGCTTGACCGTTCAGGAGCAATGAAGACTCAAACACCGATGATTCAGCTGTAGTTTATACAAACTGGATCAAGGAGGAACAGAATAACAGTGTTGCCATGACGATCCTCACGAGTCAGATGATACCTACAGCTTCAGGAAGCAGTGCTTCTGTATATGCAGAGTCACAGACACTGAGTCTGCTAACACACACAGATCCATGGCCTCCTTGAGTTTTACAGTCAGCTTTTCTCTGTTCTGTAGACATTCTGTAGGAGCACTGAATAACTAGGTTCTATAGACCATGAGATATAAACACATAGAGCAGTCTTCACTATCCTTATCCAGACTTTAACGTCTTGACAGGATACATATGACCTGCTATTGTATGAGGATGGAAGGTCCAGGCACAATCATGGGCTTTTATTGTGAAAAATCTGCAGGAAGTGTCACTGACAGCAGAGAACTAACTGTTTCCTGTCTGTTTTCTGTTGTCTGCCGGCTCATCTGGATCCTCCTGCAGCACCATGTGAGTCCACGCACACGCACACGCACACACACACACACACACACACACACACACGATGTATTGCAGACTAGATGATGTCATCTTGTTCCCTGTGGACAGTCGGTCAATCGGTTTTAACACGTTTAATCAATACACATTTATTATTGAATGGTTTCAGACTCATGTGACCTGGTTTCCCTCCTGCAGACCAAAGAGGAGCAGTCTCAGATCACCAGTCAGGTCACGGGTCAGATCGGCTGGAGGAGAGAAGGAATCAAGTACCGACGCAACGAGCTGTTTCTGGACGTGTTGGAGAGCGTTAACCTGCTCATGTCTCCACAAGGTAACACTGAATCTAACAGGGGTCCAGTTCAGAGGGGTCCTAGTTAGAGGGATCCAGTCAGAGGGGTCCAGTTCAGAGGGGTCCAGTTCAGTGGGGTCCTAGTTAAAGGGATCCAGTCAGAGGGATCCAGTTCAGAGGGGTTAAATTCATATTAAATTCAATTCAGCTTCAAGAAAATACACTTTTATTGAACACAATTAAAGTATAATCTTTAAAACAATCATTGACAATAATTTAACACAAAATATATTAACAACCAACCATATACAGTAAAATCACATAACACAAATACTAGAACAATCCAAAAGGTCTGTGTCTCTGTGAGGTAATCTGTCAGTAACTTGAGACTGACAGCTTTCACACGTCACAGTGGCCCTAGCAAATAGTAATGCTGCGTTTGAGACAGTAGGAATTTTCGGACTTCCCACTAGAAAAAGTACACTGGAACGCTACTCAGAGTTGCGGAGTCCTTACTTGTGAACTCAACACAAATCCATCTACCCTGAATGATAATCCTGAATCCGTGATCAGTGTTGCTTGCTTCATGGTTGACATCTACCTGGTGCTTGTTAAAATAGTTGTGCTGACATTATCAAGTAAACTCAAAGTTTCTTGTTGCACCTTCTCCAAACCTAACGCTAACGTTACCTCCATTGTGGTGTATGCTGAGAGACAGCACATCACCATCACAGGAACAGTATATCTGGATGAATGTAGAGAAGGAGACGGCTTGCAAAGTTTGTTTGACAGAGACAATGATAGTTGCCAAGCATAATATGACAGTAGAACCATGGATACTGGCAGCCGAAATTGTTAAAGCTCATTGTTCTAACAGCTTTAAGAAGTAGCGTAACAGGCTTCGTAGTTTCTATAGGTGGCCACTATGGTTCATGATTTATTTTCATAAATCGTTTCAAACTGTGTGTGACTGACCTGGATATGAAGTGTCCATAGTGCAAAATGATATAAAGTTAGTTTTTAAAGAGACAAGACTGAGCCCACTCTCCACCTCTCCTCGTTAAAAAGAAAATAAAAATCAGCAGCGATGGTCATATTTCAGCAGTAGCGATCTGACTTGGGAAATCTCGTCAGAGAGACTACAGGAAACGCCAAACGTGACTTGGTGAAGTCATGCGAGAACATGGATACCGAGGTGAAGATTCAGATTCAACTGAATCATAGACCTGGTGCACACAGGTGTGTGTGTTGTAGTAAAGGGAAAGAAAGTAAGCGGGCACTTAGCAGACAACAAAGGATAACACAACAACCATGTGGTACACAGCGGTCGTTTGTCTCTCAACCAGCGGCTGATCGAGCCAGAACACGATGTACTGTGGACACACACGACGGCAAGACTGTACAGGCTGGATCAGCCTGGAGGAGCTGCTAGCGAGCGTAACAACACAGATAGCGCACAGTACAGTCAACCATAAGTAGGACTCAGAGGTCCCTTCCCAGCACAACATAAGTACAAGAAAAGCACGTGATATATGATCTGTTTCTGCCCAAACAGAAGCCTCTTACTTGGGTCACTCGTTGGGACTAGCGTGTCCTGTCTGACTCAGAACTCCAACTTGTTTTGGAGTGAGTGTGGGGTCAGCTGTAGCGTGCTAACAGCTGACGAAGGCAGGCAGCGATCACGCTGCGAATTGACCTGATGAAGGACTGGACCTCGGGGGTTCCGTCTCCTTCTGAAGATAATCTCTTCCTTCTGCAGGCGGGGAGGAACGACTGGGTTGTGCAGTGTTCCTCTTATGGATCTCAACCAATATTGACGAATATTCGAACAAAAACAAAAGTAAAACAAAAACAGTCTCTGTCTCGTCCAGCGAGGAGGGAACAGAAGCTTAGCTCAAGCAAAATGAGAAATGTCTCTCAAGTTACACCCTGACAGTAGCTGCTGCATGAAACCAGAGGTCCCTTCACAACATAACGCTCCCGGGGAACGCAGCATGATTTGGAGTCTCCTGACCTTCAAACTGGGAGTGACGTCATTGTGATCCTGGCGCAGTTTCCTGGCTCACAGCCAATAGGGACCAGGTGAAAGTTTTGGGGCGGGTCTTACCTTGAGTTCCTGTGTTTCACACCTTGTGGTCTTTGGTCCTGTTCCTTTGTTCTGCAGCTCCTCATGACGATAAGGCCCTAGTTGTTCAGCTTTTGATTTCTCCTAGAGGCCTTCTCTTTGTTTTGTCTGAGTCCAGTTTGAGTAGTTCCAGAATCTCTTCGGTAGTTTTTTTTGCTTTGCAATAATCTGACCCTCTGAAAAGGTGATGGGTTTCCAGAACCACAGGATTTGTTTCAGACATGTGAAGCTCCTCATTGCTTCACTTCGTTCAGTCACGTGTTGCAGTTGAAACATATTGATCCCTGCAGTAGTGATCAGTCAAAAGTTCTGACCTGTTTGCATTGGTAAATCCAAGTGGTGACTTTTCTTCGGCCAGTGAATTTCTAAACTAAATAAAGTGAGATGAGATGAAGCAGCAGTGAGTTAGTGGGTGATGACCTTCAGTGCTTCAGCCGGTGAGTTGATCAGACACATGAAGCTGTATTGATCGTCAGCAGTCACATTCAGACTCAAAATGCATCTTTTTACAATAAAGACTGTTATTTTATAATGACGAGGCAAAATAAAAATCACATCACTAATGAAAAGCCTGTTCTTTCACTGTATGTATTGATAAGATCAATTCTAACTGCATTAATCACAGTGATCAATCATGTTAATGCAGCATGACATCACTGCTCTGCCTCCCTGTGCCACCAGAGGGCGACGTCACACATCTGACTGTGTGTGTGTGTGTGTGTGTGTGTGTGTGTGTGTGTGTGTGTGTGTGTGTGTGTGTGTGTGTGTGTGTGTCTGTATGTCAGGTCAGGTGCTCAGTGCTCATGTCTCAGGTCGGGTGGTGATGAAGAGTTACCTGAGCGGGATGCCTGAGTGTAAGTTTGGGATGAATGACAAGATCGTCATCGACAAGCAGGGCAAAGGTGGAGCATCAGAGGAAGCAGCTAAGAGGTTAGAGGTTACACAATGACATCACACTGTCACAGCTCCATGTATGGTCACTTCCTGTGTACATTATCTTCCACATTAAGATCTGTGAATGACTTTAGTTTTCTCCTGTTATGTGATTGAAGTGGTCAATGATTGATTTGTCATTGGGATTTCTGAACTGAGCGTCCTGTCTCCTCCTCCTCCTCCTCCTCCTCCTTCTCATCCTTCTCCTCCTCCTCCTTCTCCTCCTCCTCCTCCTTCTCCTCATTCTCCTCCTCCTCCTTCTCCTCCTCCTCCTCCTTCTCATCCTTCTCCTCCTCCTTCTCCTCCTCCTTCTCCTCCTTCCCCTCCTCCTTCTCCTCATTCTCCTCCTCCTCTTCCTCAGTGGTAAACAGTCAATAGCAATCGATGATTGCACCTTCCATCAGTGTGTCCGTCTCAGCAAGTTTGACTCTGAACGCAGCATCAGCTTCATCCCTCCAGACGGAGACTACGAGCTCATGAGGTCAGAGCGCACATAACGCAACACAGCACACCTGTCTGTCTGATTGCCTGTCTGTCTGACCACCTGTCTGTGTGTCTGCAGGTACCGCACCACCAAAGACATCATCCTGCCCTTCAGAGTCATCCCTCTGGTCCGAGAGGTCGGTCGCACCAAACTGGAGGTCAAAGTCGTCATCAAGTCCAATTTCAAGTCATCGCTGCTGGCACAGAAGATCGAGGTCAGTCACCATAACCATGACAACCGATGAGCCAATTGACAGAAGAGTCAAAGATAAAAGCTGAGGATCATTCCCCCTGCAGGATCTATTAATAATAAAAAAAATAATAATAATTTGATTGCTGTGAACTCCCCCTCAGGTTCGGATCCCGACCCCCCTGAACACCAGCGGGGTTCAGCTCATCTGTATGAAGGGAAAAGCAAAGTACAAAGCCAGTGAGAACGCCATCGTCTGGAAGTAAGAGAGCTTCACCTTGTTTACAGTTCAAACAGGAAGCTGCTGTCAGAACTTTACACCAGGAGCGGCTGGAACAAAGAGATCAGATTACTGAGCTGTTGATGTTGGATTATTCAGCGCTAATCGACTGTGGATGCTGAGACTCATTATTTATCTGCCTCAGACACAAAAACACAGAATCTGAAAAATGCTGAATATTGACCCTGACGATCAGTCTGCCCGAGTCCTGATTGGTCGTCAGTGTCAGATGAGAGGAGACGTGCAGGAACCAACCTGCTGCCTGATGACACACTGAACCTGATCAGAACAGGAGCAGCTGTGTTGAACACATCGCAGCTCAACAGAACTACAACAGAATCAGAGCTCTGTTGCTCAGCAGCTGCTGTCAGGATGTTCAGCCTCAACAGATCTATAGTTCACCTCTGAGCTGACACACAGATCAGAGCAGCTCTGCAGCATCAGCACACACACACACACACACACACACACACACACACACTGCAGCTGCTGACTCAGCATGTCACCTCTTGATGACATCATCAGATCAGAGTCAGCGAGCAAAGTTCAGAAACACCGAGGACACAACACACACCTGAGACTCACCTGAGAGGAGGCAGCACTGTAGGTGTGTGTGTATTAATGTGTGTGTTTGTGTGTTTGTCAGAATAAAGCGCATGGCGGGGATGAAGGAGTCTCAGATCAGCGCAGAGATCGAGCTGCTGCCCACCAACGACAAGAAGAAGTGGGCTCGACCTCCGATCTCCATGAACTTTGAGGTCAGTCACTTATAGATTATTGATTATTGATTGTCACTTCAAGTCTCCATCATCTGTCAGAGACTCTTTATTAACTCTTAGTGTTGGTTCACTATGCCTTCCTCTTCTTCCTCCTCCTCTTCCTCTTCCTGCTCCTCCTCTTCTTCCTCCTGCTCCTCCTCAGGTGCCGTTCGCTCCGTCAGGTCTGAAGGTGAGGTACCTGAAGGTGTTTGAGCCGAAGCTGAACTACAGCGATCACGACGTCATTAAATGGGTTCGTTATATCGGACGCAGCGGGATCTACGAGACTCGCTGTTGACCTCGCCGCAACCTCCGGGGCTGATGGGAAGGAATGACCACCTGTGACATTGTTGTTGTTCTCTGCCTCTGTGTGTGTGTGTGTGTGTGTGTGCGTGCGTGCGTGCGTGCGTGTATGTGTGCGTGTGCATGCGTGCGTGTGTGTGTGTAATGTGACATCAGTTGTACAGTCTGGTTACGTTGAGCACGTGGGTTCTGTATTTTATCCTGAGTTATTCCAGATGAGCTCCGTGTGGGGACACAGATCAGCCAATCACATTCCAGAACTGCTCACAGGTGTTCATAGCTCATTGACCATCTCGTCCTTCACTTCATGTGACATACACTGTATGTTGTCCGATGACATCAGTATGACATCATTAGGTGCACAGGCTGAGGAGGATGAACCAGGTGACTGTACTAAATGTGTGCACACAGAGCTGGAGCGCAGTGAGTCCTCCTGTCTCATAGTCAGTCTGTGATGTGTGTGGTTACCCAGCATGCATCAGTGTCGCTCAGTGTGAACATGTTTACTTTGATTTATTGAAGTGAATCATCTCTGAAAAATCCTTTGTTTTATTTTTTTACTCTTTTTTTTCTATCCAGATGTGTCAAATATAACAAGTTACCTGTGTGTGTGTGTGTGTGTGTGTGTGTGTGTGTGTGTGTGTGTGTGTGTGTGTGTGTGTGTGTGTGTGTGTGTGGTCATGTTCAGCAGCTGCTGTCTGAAGTCATTTTGCCAAATCTTCTGTTTTCTCAATAAAATCTGTGGGACTGACACTGATGAATGTGTATTTGTTATTCAGTCCAACTTTATTTGTACAGCTTGACGCATACAGAGCAGAATGATGAAAGATGAGTGTTATATTCCCAGGAAACAAATAAAGGTGAAATATTAAGAATAAAATGAGCTCTCAGGTTGCTGTTGCTCGACTTCTGTGCTACCCTAACCCTAACCCTGCTCACAGTTTGTCCATAACAAACACCATGTTCAAACATAAGGGTGTCCATCAGTGCACGTGGCACCAGGACGCCCTAGGCCGGAGGTCAATGATCGACTTTGTAGTCGTGTCATCTGACCTCCGGCTGTATGTCTTGGACACTCGGGTGAAGAGAGGGGCTGAGCTGTCAACTGATCACCACCTGACGGTGAGTCGGATCTGCTGGCAGGGGAGGAAGCTGGACAGACCTGGCAGACCCAAACGTATTGTGAGGGTCTGCTGGGAATGTAAGGCGGAACCCTCTGTCAGGGAAGTCTCCAACACCCTCCTACAGGAGAGCTTTGACCAGATGGAGGCTGGGGACATAGAGTCCGAATGGACAATGTTCTCCACTTCCATTGTTGACGCAGCTGTTCGAAGACCGTAAGGTCTCTGGTGCCTGTTGTGGCTGCAATCCCCAAACCCAGTGGTGGACTGGGTTAGGGATGCTGTCAAGCTGAAGAAGGAGTCCTATCGAGCCTGGTTGGCTCATGGGACTCCTGAGGCAGCTGACGGGTACTGGCAGGCCAAGCGTGCAGCAGCACAGGCAGTCGCAGAAGCAAAAACTTGGTTCTAGGAAAAGTTCGGGGAAGCCATGGAGGAGGACTGGAGGACCATGAAGAAATTCTGGCAAACCTTCCGGTGCCTCAAGAAGGGGAAACAGTCCCCCACCAACACTGTTTACAGTGGAAGTGGGGAGCTGTTGACCTCGACTGGCGACATTGTCGGGCGGTGGAAGGAATACTTCGAGCATCTCCTCAATCCCACTGACACACCTTCCATAGAGGAAGCAGAGGCTGGGGACTAAGAGGTGGATTCATTCATCACCCAAGCCGAAGTCACTGAGGTAGTCGGGAAGCTCCTCTGTGGCAAAGCACCGGGGGTGGATGAGATCCGCCCTGAGTACCTCAAGTCTCTGGATGTTGTGGGCTTGTCGTGGCTGACATGTCTCTGCAGCATCGCGTGGCAGTCAGGGACAGTGCCTCTGGACTGGCAGACCGGGATGGTGGTCCCCCTATTCAAAAAGGGGGACTGGAGGGTGTGTTCCAACTACCCTCAGTCTGCCTGGGAAAGTCTATTCCAGGGTACTGGAGAGGAGAATTTGGCCGATAGTCGAACCTCGGTTTCAGGAGGAACAATGTGGTTTTCCACTGGACCAGCTCTATACCCCTGCAGGGTGCTCAAGGGTTCATGGGAGTTTGCCCAACCAGTCCACATGTGTTTTGTGGACTTGGAGAAAGCATTCGACCGTGTCCCTCACGGCATCCTGTGGGAGGTGCTCCGAGAGTACAGGGTTGGAGGCCCTCTGTTAAGGGCCGTACGATCCCTGTACGAGCGGAGCAGGAGCCTGGTTCGCATTGCCGGCAGTAAGTCAGACCTGTTCCGGGTGCATGTTGGACTCCGGCAGGGCTGCCCTTTGTCACCGGTTCTGTTCATTATTTTCATGGACAGAATTTCTAGGCGCAGCCACGGGCCGGAGGGGATCTGGTTCGGGAGCCACAGGATTTCATCTCTGCTTTTTGCAGATGATGTTATCTTGTTGGCTCCTTCGAGCCGAGACCTCCGGCATGTCCTGGGACGATTTGCAGCCGAGTGTGAAGCAGCTGGGATAAGAATCAGCACCTCCAAGTCCGAGGCCATGGTCCTCAACCGGAAAAAGTTGGCTTGTCCCCTCCAGGTTGGGGGGGGAGCTACTGCCTCAGGTGGAGGAGTTTAAGTATCTTGGGGTCTTGTTCTCGAGTGAGGGAAGGATGGAACGTGAGATTGACAGGCGGATCGGTGCGGCGGCCGCAGTAATGCAGTCGTTGTATCGGTCTGTCGTGGTGAAGAGAGAGCTGAGTCGAAAGGCGAAGCTCTCAATTTACTGGTCAATCTACGTTCCTACCCTCACCTATGGTCATGAACTTTAGGTCATGACCGAAAGAATAAGATCCCGGATACAAGCGGCTGAAATGAGTTTCCTCCGCAGGGTGGCGGGGCGCTCCCTTAGAGATAGGGTGAGGAGCTCTGTCACCCGGGAGGAGCTCGGAGTAGAGCCGCTGCTCCTCCACATCGAGAGGAGCCAGTTGAGGTGGCTCGGGCATCTGTTATGGATGCCCCCGGGACGCCTTCCACGGGAGGTGTTCCTGGCATGTCCCGCTGGGAGGAGACCCCGGGGAAGACCCAGGACACGCTGGAGTGACTATGTCACTCGGCTGGACTGGGAACGCAAGAGCTAGAGGAAGAGTCTGGGGAGAGGGAAGTCTGGGTGTCCCTGCTCAGACAGCTGCCGCTGCGGCCCCGGATAAACAGAAGATGGATGAATGGATGAGCTATCAGGTTTTATAGCGGCTTTAATCTTATAATTGTCTTTCAAAAGAATAAAACATAAAATCATTAGAATTGTTTAAAATCATCAGTCTGAGGAGTTTAGTTTTTGATTAAAGATGTCAGCTGATCTATATATAATATTTCAAAGTGACTAAACCTTGAAAACAAAGCTGCTAAAATAGTAATGATGTCATTTTATTGTACACAGAGATCAGCTGTAGTTTGATGACATCATGTGATCGGAGGAGTTTATCAGTCACCAGCCAGCACAACGCAGCAGCTGTTGTGATGTCTGTCTGTGATGGTTCAAGTTGTCATACAGTTGACCTTCATCACTGCTGGTTCTCTGTGTTGGCTTTTCTGGACTTCAAATGCTGGTACTGGTCTGGTGATAGTTCTGGTTCCAAGATGGTTCAACCTCTAAACATTTTAGGAAGCTGGTTTTCTTGTCAACCGTAGAGTCACCTCGTTCAATCACTGTGTATGTCTTCAGTTTCTAGCATGGTTAGGAGTCAATATGGCCGACCACACGGACTCCTGACCTTATGTGAACACTTGATTGTTACCTGAAGAGGCTTTTGTTGATGATCCAAGTCATTAGATTGAGGTGTTCCTAGTAGATATTCAGATTCTTTGTTTGTAATCTTCCTGCAGGTTGGAGTTGGTTCACATTTTGAGTCAGAACTTGCTACATTAGCTTTAGTAAATAATTTGCGCTTCTTTGTTGTAGACCAGCTAAGAGTTTGTGCTCTGGAAGAGTAAACACTGGCTCGAAACCAGCACCTGAACTACCTCAGTGGATAGCTGTAAGAGTAGGTGAGGATTTAAAGGGACACTCCTGATTGGTCTCCTCCTTTGCCTGATGCCCAGCTTGTGAAGCACCTGACTCGGTGTCCGTCCCTGCAGGTGGTCTACAGGCCTGCAGTTCCGGAGCCCCATGACTCCAGTGGTCGGCCTGACCTCTGGACCCAAACCCAAACCCTAACCCAACAACAGCTGCCAGAGTCTCTCCAACATATCAGGCTGTGATTGTTGACAATGCTAACATCTGAACAAAATCCTTTGGAGGAATCCTTCTGGACACGTCCAACTGGTACAAGACCCAGAATATATCGGTGTGATTATATATCTCATCTGGACTTGGATCACCTCAGGATCCTCCAGGACCCTGCTGCCACCAGGACCTGATACTGAACCAATCCATGGACACAAACCTTTTCCATCAAGTTTAGTTAACTCAAACAGAGAAGAGAGTCAGTATAATGTCCTCTGTGACTGGTGAGCAGTGCATTGTGGGAAATGTAGGATCCCAAGACATGAGAACTGGATGACACAGGCGCCTCACTTATAAGTTTGAGTGATACAATTATAGAGGTTTATTAATGTGAGGAGTGTTTGTTCAATCAAACTGTTAGAATATAAATATTCAAATCTGAAATGTTTAAATCAGAATGTTTGTGTTTAAAACAGAAACAAGAATCAAACATCAGCTGGAGCCTGAACACACACACAGTGAACAACACAAAGTCTGTGTTCAGCTCCATAGAAACCAGACAAGTGTGTGTGTGTGTGTGTGTGTGTGTGTGTGTGTGTGTGTGTGTGTGTGTGTGTGTGTGATGGACAGATGAATGGACAGAGGTGTAATTAAATCCTCATCCGTCAGCTCAGCCTGAAGGTCCGTCTCCTCCTCTGTCTCGCTGCTCGTCTCACTGGGCGTCTCACCACCCGGAGTCCGGCGCTCCGGCCTCAAGGTCGACTGGACGGCTGCCAGGACGCCCCCGGAGGCCCCGGCAGGAACACTGAGGCATGATGGGAAACTCCCGCAGGGCCTCAGAGCAGCAGGTGTACCTGATGGAGGGACACTTCCTGGAGAGTTCTGTATGGTTGATGTTTACTCGGGTCGGAGTTTGTTTGAATGTGTTGTTGTTGCCATGGTGACCAACGGCACACTGACATCAGTCACAGTCACATTCGCACAATCAAATCCTCATCAGCTGATTCATTCATCACATCAGAATACATTCCCACAGTCTGTTAGCAGCTCTGAGAGCAGCAGTGACACCAGCAGCTTCAGTTGGACGTCTGCTGCTCTCACACACACGATCTCTACGACTCGTCACATGAACACACAAGACGGAGGACGCGTTGCTGCCTGTTCGTCATGTCGATCTGTGAAGGTGCTCTGCAAAAGGTTCAGGAGATGATTTCTGCTGAAACATTTATTGTATGAGGTCACAGTCTGCACCAGTGAGCTGTCATAGCTCCGCCCACCTGTGCAGGTGAGCAGCAGGTCTGACGTTAATGCAGTCAGACGCTGATCATTCTGTTGTTCTTCATTCATCCTCGTCAGCAGGTAAACTTGGAGTCACGCTCTCAGGTTTCAGTATTATCGATCTGAAGCTCAGAGTCAGTGTGAGGTCATTGTTGCAGTGCATGATGGGATTGTGCCAGGCTGCTCAGCTGCCAGCATTCAAACCTCCTTCAGCTCACAATGCAGCTTTAATGAGCTGCTCTGCATGATGAGAGAGAAGCTCTGCAGGCACTCTGTCTCCCTGTGAAGGTGACCGAGGTGCTGCTGCAGCTGACTGCTGGTTAACAACACAGCAATAAACAACAACAACAACAACAACAACAACACAACAACAGCTGCAGCTAATTGCTAGTAAATAACATAACAATAAACAACACAACAGTGTTGAGTCCTGTGTTAATTATGTGTTGTAGTTTATTGTGTTGTTGTTAATTGTGTTGTTGATTGTTGTATCATTGTTGTCATGGTTGAGATTGGTCTAATCTCATAATAATAATAATAATAATAATAAGCTGGGTCAGCAGCTGTCATTGTGCCGCGGCCTGTTGTTAATGAGCTGCAGTAATCAGTGAATCGTGTGACGAAGCTGCTGCAGCGATGAAGGCTGCGAGGAACTAAATGACACCGACTGTGTTTCCACCTGAGGATGGAACAAATATACGTCACCTGTGAACAGGTGTGACCCTGTGACACGTTTTTAATAGGACAGGTCTAATTATGTGTCAACATTAAACTGTGATGTGTCTGCTTCATCTCTCCCGGTCCTGAGCTGAGTCCACATCAGATGTCAGTGTTCTGGTCAGAGTGGCGCCTCGTGCTGCAGAATCGTAGAACCAGTTTCAGAAATGTAGAGAACCATGTGTGAACTGCGTCAGTCTCTGTTCTGGAGTTTATCCGTCTGTCCTGATGTCCTGGGCTGCGTCCGAAACTCCACACTAACATGCTACTGAGTACGCTAGAACAGTATGCAAGACTTTTTATTATGTCCGAAACCTTCACATGAACCCAATAGTGCATGAGGTGCATATTGTTTCCGGTAAATATTACAGTATGCAAGCACTGGACACTACGCCGGCATAATTATCCCACAATGCAATGCAGTGGTGACGACAACAACAACACCACAGACAATGGCGGACAGCGACAGCGTGGTAACCCGTGCACCCAGTACAACAACATCACTTAACAAGTTCGCCTGCATTTCACATTTATTATTGTGCGGCTTCTTACTGGATGCATATCAAGGATGTATTATTAGATTATTGTTATTAGATGTATTAACAGAGTATTATTGCAGATTGCAAGTAGAGCTGAGGTTGGCACCGGTTACCACGGTTACTTACGCGTCTCAACCAGCAGGAGGCTCTCAGGAAGTGCGTCACTTCTGCACTAAACAGTGCATCTGAAAAGATGTGTACTGCTGTTATTCACTCAAAAGTATGTTGAACGATAGTACATATACTGAGTATGTAGTGTATAGTATTGAATTTCGGACACAACCCTGATTGTCCTTTTGTTCTCACATTCTTGTGTTCTGATGTATTTTATCTGGGCTCCCTTGTCTGTGTCTAACGGATCAGATCAGCTTCTCTGAGTGCGTCTCTGTTTGGACAGATGTTCTCACAGAGACAAGTCAAACTCTGCACATCTGGACAGCTGCTGCTGGGAAAACACCTCGGGGTGGCCCTACCTGTGGCCCCGAGCCCTTAGGGCCTCCAGAGACAGGAACCAGAACCATGTCTGTGTCTGTTTGTGTGCAGCTGATCCAGAACAGACACAAACGCACAAGCAGAAAACAGTTTAACTCAGAATACTGAGACTCAGGCCGTGAAGAGTTAAACAGTCAGTGTGTAAACGGACACCGCTCACACACACACACACACACACACACACACACACACACACACACACACACACACACCTGACCCCGCCCCTCCGGACCGGCCCCACTGCAGCAGCGAGCGAACTGTCCGGGAACTTCCCCTCACTTTGTTCCAGAGCGGAGCGGGACGCACCAAGACCGGGACCAGGAGCAGCTCGACCCGGCTCAGCCCGTCCTCAGACCCTCTTCTCTTCTCAGCACGGATCAAGACCGGATTGTTTTTAATGGTTCTCAAGGACTAATAAGGACCCGAGGAGACCCGGACTCACGGCGTGGAGACGCTTTCTGTGGACACGCGCACAGACTGACTGATGTATGGATTGATTGATTGATTGATTGGTTGGTTGACTGGCGGGTCATGTGTCGGACTGTGTAGAGTTTCATCATGGATCCTCCTCTGCTGACGGCGATGACGGTGATGATGATGATGATGATGATGATGGTGGTGATGAAGGTGAGCGGAGCCTCTGTGAGGCCGCAGGTCAGTGAACTCACTTATCAATCGATCACGTATCTATGATTCGTGGTAAACTGTTTAGGTGCCATGAAGTCAGCTGATTGATCAAATGGTTCAGAATTATTGATTGACAATAATGATATGTTACTTTTCATCGTCAGTTTTTATTATTAATCGATCAAAATTATGATAATTCCTCTGTAAACATCGATCTGTTCTCATCATATTTGGCTTAATTATGATAATCAATAATCAAAATCATCAGTGAAGTGAAAACAAACCAATATCCAATATGATCAATCAATCATTACATGAATGTGTAGTGAGGGAACGAAACACAGATCATTCCAACTTTAATCAATATTCAATATTTCGTCTTCTCATGATTTATTGATCCTGTCGTTATTTAAAATCCATCAGAGGACTCGAACAGCTTCTTCATCAATGAACCTGAACCAGCTGAGCTCTGATTGGTTCCAAACTGTAACAGTTCAACTGATTCATCAGTTACTATCAACTGTTTTAACTGATTACTGATCAGTTTGAGGACAGGATTTTACAGACAAGCAGCTGGTCAATCGATCAAGAAAATGATCAATAATGAATCTGTAGCAGTGTTGCAGCGGAGCATCTCTCTGTGTGATCAGTACAACAACAGGCGGAAACAGTTTCAACACCAGATAAGCTTTTATTTTGGCGGTCTGCTGATCATTATGTTTACAGTCAGAACTGGAAGTGAAAGAGTCCCGCTGAGTTCAGTTCAGACGGACTGGAGGAGCAGATTCACATGTGGGTGACAGATAGAGAGGGGAGGAGGAGGTGGAGGGGGAGGAGGAGGAGGAGGAGGGGGAGGAGGAGGAGGAGGGGGAGGAGGAGGAGGAGGAGGAGGTGGAGGTGGAGGGGGAGGGGGAGGAGGAGGAGCAGGAGGAGCTGGTGGAGGGGGGGGAGGAGGAGGAGGAGGAGGTGGAGGAGGGGGAGGAGGCGGAGGAGGGGGAGGGGGAGGAGGAGGAGGTGGAGGGGAGGAGGGGGAGGAGGAGGTGGAGGGGGAGGAGGTGGAGGAGGAGGAGGAGGAGGTGGAGGTGGAGGGGGAGGAGGAGGAGGAGGAGGGGGAGGAGGAGGAGGAGGAGGGGGAGGAGGTGGGGCGATCAAAGGGGCAACACAGGAAAGAAAGAAAGAAAGAAAGAAAGAAAGAAGAGGAAGTGTTTCACATCTGTAGTCAATCAGAGTTTTTGTGCCACGTCTCAAACTTTGTTCATGTGGAAACTTTTAATTTTACTGTCGAGTCAGCTGATCTGCTGTCAGCCAATCAGACTCATCAATCAGACTCATCAATCAGACTCATTGATCAGACTCATCGATCAGACTCATCTGAAGCTTGATGTTTCACTGATAATCATGTTTTTTCTTTGCTTCATTGAGACTCACCACTACATTTCCCATGAGCCTCAGCACATCAGCATCCTGGATCAGAGTGACATTGAATAACAAACGCATTGCCATGGTAACTAACAGTGAAACC